>NW_027441518.1:207500-210181 GCF_964195595.1 Calonectris borealis | reverse complement strand
GTCGGAGCTGCCGAAGGGGTCGCTGTTTTTCGCTGCCTCCAGTTACGTCATCGTAAAAGTCGGCGTGGTTGGCGCGCCTCCCCGGTGCGCAGAGGCGCCGCTCTTGGAGCTTGCCGGCGGCGGGGACGTGCCGGTCCGTACTATAGGAGCGAGCCGTGACTCGTCTCCAGAGCAGCGCTCGTCAGCGGCTGCAAGGCCCGCGGTTCTGCCAGCAAAGTGGGGTGCTCGGCGGCCGTCGTGGCGGTTCCCTCGGTGGTCCGGCCCAGCTTCCAGTCTCTTCGGTCCGGCCATCTCCCAGCGCTTGCCCGACAAGCCAGCCCAGCGTGTCCGAGGGGTCGGGAGCTGCGGAGAGCCGGAGCCGGCGGCCGGCTCCGGCGGCCGTTGCCGACCGGCACGAGGCATAAGGCCGGATCCCGCAGGGCAGGGCAAAGACTCGAACGCACCCAGCCGGGGCCCAGTGATGGTGAAGGTCACTGCCGGAGGCAGACGGCCGGGGGGCGTCGAGCCTGCCGCGGCTTACTCCCGGCTCCAGAGGGCCCGGTTGGTGGGACGACCGAGGTTGGCGGCACCTCGTCCCTTTGTGCCAGCCTTAAGCTGGAGCCCGCGAAGCGGGCGGAGAGAGCGGCGGCCGGCTCCCGGCCAGCCGAACGCAGACGGCCGGGGGGTGCCGAGCCTGCCGCGGCTTCCCCCCCCCGGCCCCCCGAGGGCCCAACTGACGGCGCAGGCGGGGCGGCGGCGTCCCGTTTTCACCGGTGCGAGCCCTCCGCGGGCAGCTGGTGGTGTCAGGCGGGCCCGGTGACGGGACTGCGGCGTGCAGGCGAGGCGGCGGCGCCTCGTCCTCGTTTCCCCCGGGAGAAGCGGTTCCCCGCGGGGCAGGGCAAAGACCGGCGGCCGGTGGCGGTCGCCGGCACTCGAACGCTGGAAGGCCGGGGGAGCCGAGCCTCCCTCGGCCCCGGGGGGCCCGATGATGGCAAAGGCGGGTGCTGGCACCGTTCCGGGGCAGAGGTGCCCGCGAGTGCCCAGCCCACCAGGGCTGCCGCCGGCTGCCGAGGGCCGTGTGATGGAGACGGGCAAGGTGGCGGCGCCTTGTCCTTTTTCTCCGGCCTTAAGCTGGAGCCCGCGAAGCGGGCAGAAACACCGGCAGCCGAATGCAGACAGCCGGGGGGTCTCGAGTCGGCCGCGGCTTGCCCCGGCCCCCGAGGGCCCGGTGATGGTGCAGGCGGGGCGGCGGCGCCTCGTCCTCTTTTTTGCTGGCGCGAGTCCTGGTAGCAGGAGGGCTCGCTGGGAAGGTCTGCACTCGTACGGGCGAGGTGGCGGCGCCTCGCCCTTCCGAACTTCTCCAGCCCTAAGCTGGAGCCCGCGCAAGCGGGAAGAAAAGGGCGGCCGGTCCCTGCGGCCGGCAGCCGAAGGCAAGTGGCCGCGGGCGTCGAGCCTTGAGCGGCTTTTCCCGGCCCCCGTTACCCGGGGATGGCACGGGTGAGGCGCGGTGCCTCTTAGTCTTCTTCGGCCTTCTCCTCCCCCGGGGTAAGCGGTTCCCCGGGGCGCAGGGCAAAGACCGGTACCGGTGGCCGGCACTCGAACGCTGGAAGACCGGGGGAGTCGAGCCTGCCGCGGCTTTCCCTCGGTCCCGTTGACCTCGCTCAAGGGAATCGATGCGCGGAGCGGGTGGCCGGCGGCACCTCCCGCTCCCCCCCTTCAGTCGACCCAGACCCGCAGGCAGCGCCTGCAGAGGTGTTCCTGGGCGCGTCGGAGACGCTTCACGGCGGGCCGGCTCTGCCGGTGACCAGGCCGCCGTTGCGGCTCTCCGGAGACGCTGCCCCCTCGCTCGCACGCAGAGCCCCGCGTTCCGCCGCCCGCCCCGCCCGGGGCGGCGGCGAGCGCGCGCGGCCGTCGCTGTCCCAGGACCGTGGCCGTGGGGCCCGCGCTTCCTCTCCCGATCGAGGTGGCACCCAGGGCGCGTCGGAGACGCTTCACGGCGGGCCGGCTCTGCCGGTGACCAGGCCGCCGTTGCGGCTCTCCGCAGACGCTGCCCTCTCGCTCGCACGCAGAGCCCCGCGTTCCGCCGCCCGCCCCGCCCGGGGCGGCGGCGAGCGCGCGCGGCCGTCGCTGTCCCAGGACCGTGGCCGTGGGGCCCGTGCTTCCTTTCCGTCTCTCCTCTCCCCTTTCCCTTCCTGATCGATGAGGCCTTTCGGGTCGCGTCGGAGAGGGCCCCCGGCGGGCCGGCTCTTCCGTGCTCCCCGTAACAGGGAGCCACGGCGGTGTCCGGTGTTCAGGCCGGGCGGTCTCCTTTCCACTTCGCTTCCCGTCGCATGCGAGGTGTTGTCCTGCTGCCCCGAGCGACGGGGTTCCTCGGGCTTCTTTACCGAACCGGGCTGTGTGACGGCCGCGTGGCCCCGCGAGCTCTCAGGTGTCCTATCGCACGCGAGGCGCCGGTGCCGGCCTCGGTCCGGGTACCCGCGGGTGCCGGCCGCGAGCAGCGCTGGGCGGCGGGGCGGCCGAGCCAGAAAAGCCACCGGGGACGAGAAGGCGAGCGTGGGGCCGCACCCGCCCGGGTGGGCCCCGAGGCGTGCCGCGGGCGGCCGGGGGGCGTCCCCCGCCGCCGCTGCCGCCGCCGTCGCGTCGGCTCTCGGTGCCGCATCCCCGCCCGCTGCGGAGCGAGCCGCCCCGGCAGGGGCCTGGGT
>NW_027441518.1:190000-195000 GCF_964195595.1 Calonectris borealis | reverse complement strand
CCCAGAAACGGGCGGGGGGTGGGGGAATTACGCCCACACGCACGCACACGCACGCATGCCCCCACTCCCCATCGCCCACCGCGGGCAGGAAGACGGGGACAGGGTGGCCCTTGTATCAGACCCGCTTAAATCTCGAATCACCCCCCCGGTTCCCCACCTCCCCACACACCCCCCGGACGGGAGACGGCGGCAGCCCGGTCCAGCCGGACCCGGAGCACGGAGGGGCCGTCAGGTCTACCCGGCTCCGGGGCCGGCGGCGGCCGTCAGGTCTACCCGGCTCCGGGGCCGCCGGCGGCCGTCAGGTCTACCCGGCTCCGGGGCCGCCGGCGGCCGTCAGGTCTACCCGGCTCCGGGGCCGGCGGCGGCCGTCAGGTCTACCCGGCTCCGGGGCCGGCGGCGGCCGTCAGGTCTACCCGGCTCCGGGGCCGGCGGCGGCCGTCAGGTCTACCCGGCTCCGGGGCCGGCGGCGGCCGTCAGGTCTACCCGGCTCCGGGGCCGGCGGCGGCCGTCAGGTCTACCCGGCTCCGGGGCCGCCGGCGGCCGTCAGGTCTACGCGGCTCCGGGGCCGGCGGCGGCCGTCAGGTCTACCCGGCTCCGGGCCAGGCGGCGGCCGTCAGGTCTACCCGGCTCCGGGCCAGGCGGCGGCCGTCAGGTCTACCCGGCTCCGGGGCCGCCGGCGGCCGTCAGGTCTACCCGGCTCCGGGGCCGGCGGCGGCCGTCAGGTCTACCCGGCTCCGGGGCCGGCGGCGGCCGTCAGGTCTACCCGGCTCCGGGGCCGGCGGCGGCCGTCAGGTCTACCCGGCTCCGGGGCCGGCGGCGGCCGTCAGGTCTACCCGGCTCCGGGGCCGCCGGCGGCCGTCAGGTCTACCCGGCTCCGGGGCCGCCGGCGGCCGTCAGGTCTACCCGGCTCCGGGGCCGCCGGCGGCCGTCAGGTCTACCCGGCTCCGGGGCCGCCGGCGGCCGTCAGGTCTACCCGGCTCCGGGGCCGCCGGCGGCCGTCAGGTCTACCCGGCTCCGGGGCCGCCGGCGGCCGTCAGGTCTACCCGGCTCCGGGGCCGCCGGCGGCCGTCAGGTCTACCCGGCTCCGGGGCCGCCGGCGGCCGTCAGGTCTACCCGGCTCCGGGGCCGGCGGCGGCCGTCAGGTCTACCCGGCTCCGGGGCCGCCGGCGGCCGTCAGGTCTACCCGGCTCCGGGGCCGGCGGCGGCCGTCAGGTCTACCCGGCTCCGGGGCCGGCGGCGGCCGTCAGGTCTACCCGGCTCCGGGGCCGGCGGCGGCCGTCAGGTCTACCCGGCTCCGGGGCCGGCGGCGGCCGTCAGGTCTACCCGGCTCCGGGGCCGGCGGCGGCCGTCAGGTCTACCCGGCTCCGGGGCCGCCGGCGGCCGTCAGGTCTACCCGGCTCCGGGGCCGCCGGCGGCCGTCAGGTCTACCCGGCTCCGGGGCCGGCGGCGGCCGTCAGGTCTACCCGGCTCCGGGGCCGCCGGCGGCCGTCAGGTCTACCCGGCTCCGGGGCCGCCGGCGGCCGTCAGGTCTACCCGGCTCCGGGGCCGCCGGCGGCCGTCAGGTCTACCCGGCTCCGGGGCCGGCGGCGGCCGTCAGGTCTACCCGGCTCCGGGGCCGCCGGCGGCCGTCAGGTCTACCCGGCTCCGGGGCCGCCGGCGGCCGTCAGGTCTACCCGGCTCCGGGGCCGCCGGCGGCCGTCAGGTCTACCCGGCTCCGGGCCAGGCGGCGGCCGTCAGGTCTACCCGGCTCCGGGGCCGGCGGCGGCTGTCAGGTCTACCCGGCTCCGGGGCCGGCGGCGGCCGTCAGGTCTACCCGGCTCCGGGCCCGGCGGCGGCCGTCAGGTCTACCCGGCTCCGGGCCCGGCGGCGGCCGTCATGTCTACCCGGCTCCGGGCTCGGCGGCGGCCGTCAGGTCTACCCCTTTTCGGAGCCCGTGGGGCCGCCTGCGGTACCCGGCGACCGCGGGTTGTTGGTTGCGTAGCGTCCGGCGATAAGGGCGGCCAAGTCTACCCGGCTCCGGCGGGACTTGGTCGCCTTGCCGGGGCCGAGGGGTAGACGTGTTGTCCCCGCTGCTTCGTCGGAGCTGCCGAAGGGGTCGCTGTTTTTCGCTGCCTCCAGTTACGTCATCGTAAAAGTCGGCGTGGTTGGCGCGCCTCCCCGGTGCGCAGAGGCGCCGCTCTTGGAGCTTGCCGGCGGCGGGGACGTGCCGGTCCGTACTATAGGAGCGAGCCGTGACTCGTCTCCAGAGCAGCGCTCGTCAGCGGCTGCAAGGCCCGCGGTTCTGCCAGCAAAGTGGGGTGCTCGGCGGCCGTCGTGGCGGTTCCCTCGGTGGTCCGGCCCAGCTTCCAGTCTCTTCGGTCCGGCCATCTCCCAGCGCTTGCCCGACAAGCCAGCCCAGCGTGTCCGAGGGGTCGGGAGCTGCGGAGAGCCGGAGCCGGCGGCCGGCTCCGGCGGCCGTTGCCGACCGGCACGAGGCATAAGGCCGGATCCCGCAGGGCAGGGCAAAGACTCGAACGCACCCAGCCGGGGCCCAGTGATGGTGAAGGTCACTGCCGGAGGCAGACGGCCGGGGGGCGTCGAGCCTGCCGCGGCTTACTCCCGGCTCCAGAGGGCCCGGTTGGTGGGACGACCGAGGTTGGCGGCACCTCGTCCCTTTGTGCCAGCCTTAAGCTGGAGCCCGCGAAGCGGGCGGAGAGAGCGGCGGCCGGCTCCCGGCCAGCCGAACGCAGACGGCCGGGGGGTGCCGAGCCTGCCGCGGCTTCCCCCCCCCGGCCCCCCGAGGGCCCAACTGACGGCGCAGGCGGGGCGGCGGCGTCCCGTTTTCACCGGTGCGAGCCCTCCGCGGGCAGCTGGTGGTGTCAGGCGGGCCCGGTGACGGGACTGCGGCGTGCAGGCGAGGCGGCGGCGCCTCGTCCTCGTTTCCCCCGGGAGAAGCGGTTCCCCGCGGGGCAGGGCAAAGACCGGCGGCCGGTGGCGGTCGCCGGCACTCGAACGCTGGAAGGCCGGGGGAGCCGAGCCTCCCTCGGCCCCGGGGGGCCCGATGATGGCAAAGGCGGGTGCTGGCACCGTTCCGGGGCAGAGGTGCCCGCGAGTGCCCAGCCCACCAGGGCTGCCGCCGGCTGCCGAGGGCCGTGTGATGGAGACGGGCAAGGTGGCGGCGCCTTGTCCTTTTTCTCCGGCCTTAAGCTGGAGCCCGCGAAGCGGGCAGAAACACCGGCAGCCGAATGCAGACAGCCGGGGGGTCTCGAGTCGGCCGCGGCTTGCCCCGGCCCCCGAGGGCCCGGTGATGGTGCAGGCGGGGCGGCGGCGCCTCGTCCTCTTTTTTGCTGGCGCGAGTCCTGGTAGCAGGAGGGCTCGCTGGGAAGGTCTGCACTCGTACGGGCGAGGTGGCGGCGCCTCGCCCTTCCGAACTTCTCCAGCCCTAAGCTGGAGCCCGCGCAAGCGGGAAGAAAAGGGCGGCCGGTCCCTGCGGCCGGCAGCCGAAGGCAAGTGGCCGCGGGCGTCGAGCCTTGAGCGGCTTTTCCCGGCCCCCGTTACCCGGGGATGGCACGGGTGAGGCGCGGTGCCTCTTAGTCTTCTTCGGCCTTCTCCTCCCCCGGGGTAAGCGGTTCCCCGGGGCGCAGGGCAAAGACCGGTACCGGTGGCCGGCACTCGAACGCTGGAAGACCGGGGGAGTCGAGCCTGCCGCGGCTTTCCCTCGGTCCCGTTGACCTCGCTCAAGGGAATCGATGCGCGGAGCGGGTGGCCGGCGGCACCTCCCGCTCCCCCCCTTCAGTCGACCCAGACCCGCAGGCAGCGCCTGCAGAGGTGTTCCTGGGCGCGTCGGAGACGCTTCACGGCGGGCCGGCTCTGCCGGTGACCAGGCCGCCGTTGCGGCTCTCCGGAGACGCTGCCCCCTCGCTCGCACGCAGAGCCCCGCGTTCCGCCGCCCGCCCCGCCCGGGGCGGCGGCGAGCGCGCGCGGCCGTCGCTGTCCCAGGACCGTGGCCGTGGGGCCCGCGCTTCCTCTCCCGATCGAGGTGGCACCCAGGGCGCGTCGGAGACGCTTCACGGCGGGCCGGCTCTGCCGGTGACCAGGCCGCCGTTGCGGCTCTCCGCAGACGCTGCCCTCTCGCTCGCACGCAGAGCCCCGCGTTCTGCCGCCCGCCCCGCCCGGGGCGGCGGCGAGCGCGCGCGGCCGTCGCTGTCCCAGGACCGTGGCCGTGGGGCCCGTGCTTCCTTTCCGTCTCTCCTCTCCCCTTTCCCTTCCTGATCGATGAGGCCTTTCGGGTCGCGTCAGAGAGGGCCCCCGGCGGGCCGGCTCTTCCGTGCTCCCCGTAACAGGGAGCCACGGCGGTGTCCGGTGTTCAGGCCGGGCGGTCTCCTTTCCACTTCGCTTCCCGTCGCATGCGAGGTGTTGTCCTGCTGCCCCGAGCGACGGGGTTCCTCGGGCTTCTTTACCGAACCGGGCTGTGTGACGGCCGCGTGGCCCCGCGAGCTCTCAGGTGTCCTATCGCACGCGAGGCGCCGGTGCCGGCCTCGGTCCGGGTACCCGCGGGTGCCAGCCGCGAGCAGCGCTGGGCGGCGGGGCGGCCGAGCCAGAAAAGCCACCGGGGACGAGAAGGCGAGCGTGGGGCCGCACCCGCCCGGGTGGGCCCCGAGGCGTGCCGCGGGCGGCCGGGGGGCGTCCCCCGCCGCCGCTGCCGCCGCCGTCGCGTCGGCTCTCGGTGCCGCATCCCCGCCCGCTGCGGAGCGAGCCGCCCCGGCAGGGGCCTGGGTCCCGGGGTCGCGCCCGCCTCGTCGGGTCGCTGTCTCCTCTAGCACGTCCGGTGCTCCCGCGGCAGGGGAGCGAGTCCCTCTCCCCGCCTACCCGCCGATCGCCTGCGATCGGCGGCCGGGCCGGCCTCGGGGGCGGGTCAGCCCCAGCCGGCCGACGCCGCGCGGAGCGGGTGGCGCGGGTGCGCGCGCGCGCGCGGGTCCCCGTCTCGCGGGAGACGGGAGCGCGGCGGCGGCGCCCCGCGC
>NW_027441518.1:175000-177500 GCF_964195595.1 Calonectris borealis | reverse complement strand
CGGGGCCGGCGGCGGCCGTCAGGTCTACCCGGCTCCGGGGCCGCCGGCGGCCGTCAGGTCTACCCGGCTCCGGGGCCGCCGGCGGCCGTCAGGTCTACCCGGCTCCGGGGCCGGCGGCGGCCGTCAGGTCTACCCGGCTCCGGGGCCGGCGGCGGCCGTCAGGTCTACCCGGCTCCGGGGCCGGCGGCGGCCGTCAGGTCTACCCGGCTCCGGGGCCGGCGGCGGCCGTCAGGTCTACCCGGCTCCGGGGCCGGCGGCGGCCGTCAGGTCTACCCGGCTCCGGGGCCGCCGGCGGCCGTCAGGTCTACGCGGCTCCGGGGCCGGCGGCGGCCGTCAGGTCTACCCGGCTCCGGGCCAGGCGGCGGCCGTCAGGTCTACCCGGCTCCGGGCCAGGCGGCGGCCGTCAGGTCTACCCGGCTCCGGGGCCGCCGGCGGCCGTCAGGTCTACCCGGCTCCGGGGCCGGCGGCGGCCGTCAGGTCTACCCGGCTCCGGGGCCGGCGGCGGCCGTCAGGTCTACCCGGCTCCGGGGCCGGCGGCGGCCGTCAGGTCTACCCGGCTCCGGGGCCGGCGGCGGCCGTCAGGTCTACCCGGCTCCGGGGCCGCCGGCGGCCGTCAGGTCTACCCGGCTCCGGGGCCGCCGGCGGCCGTCAGGTCTACCCGGCTCCGGGGCCGCCGGCGGCCGTCAGGTCTACCCGGCTCCGGGGCCGCCGGCGGCCGTCAGGTCTACCCGGCTCCGGGGCCGCCGGCGGCCGTCAGGTCTACCCGGCTCCGGGGCCGCCGGCGGCCGTCAGGTCTACCCGGCTCCGGGGCCGCCGGCGGCCGTCAGGTCTACCCGGCTCCGGGGCCGCCGGCGGCCGTCAGGTCTACCCGGCTCCGGGGCCGGCGGCGGCCGTCAGGTCTACCCGGCTCCGGGGCCGCCGGCGGCCGTCAGGTCTACCCGGCTCCGGGGCCGGCGGCGGCCGTCAGGTCTACCCGGCTCCGGGGCCGGCGGCGGCCGTCAGGTCTACCCGGCTCCGGGGCCGGCGGCGGCCGTCAGGTCTACCCGGCTCCGGGGCCGGCGGCGGCCGTCAGGTCTACCCGGCTCCGGGGCCGGCGGCGGCCGTCAGGTCTACCCGGCTCCGGGGCCGCCGGCGGCCGTCAGGTCTACCCGGCTCCGGGGCCGCCGGCGGCCGTCAGGTCTACCCGGCTCCGGGGCCGGCGGCGGCCGTCAGGTCTACCCGGCTCCGGGGCCGCCGGCGGCCGTCAGGTCTACCCGGCTCCGGGGCCGCCGGCGGCCGTCAGGTCTACCCGGCTCCGGGGCCGCCGGCGGCCGTCAGGTCTACCCGGCTCCGGGGCCGGCGGCGGCCGTCAGGTCTACCCGGCTCCGGGGCCGCCGGCGGCCGTCAGGTCTACCCGGCTCCGGGGCCGCCGGCGGCCGTCAGGTCTACCCGGCTCCGGGGCCGCCGGCGGCCGTCAGGTCTACCCGGCTCCGGGCCAGGCGGCGGCCGTCAGGTCTACCCGGCTCCGGGGCCGGCGGCGGCCGTCAGGTCTACCCGGCTCCGGGGCCGGCGGCGGCCGTCAGGTCTACCCGGCTCCGGGCCCGGCGGCGGCCGTCAGGTCTACCCGGCTCCGGGCCCGGCGGCGGCCGTCATGTCTACCCGGCTCCGGGCTCGGCGGCGGCCGTCAGGTCTACCCCTTTTCGGAGCCCGTGGGGCCGCCTGCGGTACCCGGCGACCGCGGGTTGTTGGTTGCGTAGCGTCCGGCGATAAGGGCGGCCAAGTCTACCCGGCTCCGGCGGGACTTGGTCGCCTTGCCGGGGCCGAGGGGTAGACGTGTTGTCCCCGCTGCTTCGTCGGAGCTGCCGAAGGGGTCGCTGTTTTTCGCTGCCTCCAGTTACGTCATCGTAAAAGTCGGCGTGGTTGGCGCGCCTCCCCGGTGCGCAGAGGCGCCGCTCTTGGAGCTTGCCGGCGGCGGGGACGTGCCGGTCCGTACTATAGGAGCGAGCCGTGACTCGTCTCCAGAGCAGCGCTCGTCAGCGGCTGCAAGGCCCGCGGTTCTGCCAGCAAAGTGGGGTGCTCGGCGGCCGTCGTGGCGGTTCCCTCGGTGGTCCGGCCCAGCTTCCAGTCTCTTCGGTCCGGCCATCTCCCAGCGCTTGCCCGACAAGCCAGCCCAGCGTGTCCGAGGGGTCGGGAGCTGCGGAGAGCCGGAGCCGGCGGCCGGCTCCGGCGGCCGTTGCCGACCGGCACGAGGCATAAGGCCGGATCCCGCAGGGCAGGGCAAAGACTCGAACGCACCCAGCCGGGGCCCAGTGATGGTGAAGGTCACTGCCGGAGGCAGACGGCCGGGGGGCGTCGAGCCTGCCGCGGCTTACTCCCGGCTCCAGAGGGCCCGGTTGGTGGGACGACCGAGGTTGGCGGCACCTCGTCCCTTTGTGCCAGCCTTAAGCTGGAGCCCGCGAAGCGGGCGGAGAGAGCGGCGGCCGGCTCCCGGCCAGCCGAACGCAGACGGCCGGGGGGTGCC
>NW_027441518.1:167500-170000 GCF_964195595.1 Calonectris borealis | reverse complement strand
GCGTCCCCGCCGCTTCCCCCGCTTGTCGCCTCCGCTGGCGCCCGCCACCGGCCGGCGTCCGCCTCCGGGGACCGGCCCCCGTCCCCCGCCCCGCCTGACCCGACGGCGGCCCGCTGCCGCCGCCGCCGGGGAGGGGCGGGGGACGCGGCCCCCGGGGCGAAGAGGGCGCCCCCCCCGGTCTCGGAGCGCGGGCGGCAGCGCGCGAGAAGCGGGGGCTGCCGGCGCGGGGTGCGACGAGCCCCCGCCGGCCGAGCCCGCGCGGGCAGCCGGGAGGGAGCGGCGAGCGGCGACGACGGGGCGGCAGGCGCGAGCGTGCGAGAGCGCAAGAGGGCCTTCGGGGTCGGGGGGGGCGGCTCCCCCGACCCTCCCCGCACCGGGGCGGGCCGCTGCGGAGCGGCCCGCCCGGCCGGCCGGCCGCGCAGGGCGAGGCCTCCGGGCGTTCCGGGCGTGGCGCGCGGCGCCGGGCGGCGCCTTCGGCGGCGCCCCCCCGCCTCTCCCCTCCCCCACCCCCGCGGTGCGGGGGGGGGAGCTCGGGGCGGGGGGCTCCGCCGCCGACGCCGCCTTGGGCGGGCGAGGCCCTTGCCGGGTCGCGTCCCGCGCCGGCGGGCGGCCCGAGCCACGGCTCTCCTCCCGGGCGCAGCGCCGGGCTACTGAGGGAAACCCCGGGCCCCGGGCAGGAGGACGAGGCGGTGGCGGCGGACGTCGGGCGCGCCCCCGCGGGCGGACGCTCCCCCGAGGGCGGCAGCGGGGGAGGCACCCCCGCGGGGCCTGCAGGTCGTTTCCCTCACCCCAGGGCCAGGTACCTAGCGTCCGCGCCTCGGCGGCCCTCCCTCGGCGAGCGCCGGGGGTCGAAGGCCGCGGAGCCGGGCGGCGGTTTAAAGACGCGGGCGGCTCGATGCGACCCGCGGGGCGGCCGGGCGGTGGCGCCTCCAGGGGCGGGAGTCGCTCCCGCAGAGCCCCTGGCTGGGCGCCGCCCGTGCCCGTCGCGCGGGCAGCCGTGCCGGGGAGGGGTCCCGCTGCCCCCCCCTCTCCGCGGTCCGGTCTCGGCGGAGGAGACCGCGGCGCGGTCGGCCGCGGCCGGCCCGCCTGCCTCGAAACGGGTGGACCCCCCCCGGCGGGAGCGCGGGCTCTCCGCCGAGGGGGCGGCGAGCCCCCGCGGCGGGGGCTCGCCCGGCGGCCGCCGGGCCGCCGCGCCCCGCCCCGTCGCAGCGCTGCGGCGCGCTGCGCTCCGCTCCCTCCCCCTCGCCCCCCGGCGAGCGCTCGGCGGTCCCGCGCCGCCGGCCGCCGGCGAGGGCGGCACCCCGGCCGAGCGGCGGCGGCGCCGCTCGGCGTGTCGGCCGGCCGGAGGGCGCCCGCCGCCGGCCGCGGCTGTCCCGGCCCGGGCCCCGCCCGTCGCTTCCCCGCCGCCCTTCCCGGCCGCGCCGGGCGGGCGGGCGCGCGGGCGGGGGCGTCCCACTCCCGGTCTCCGCGTGGAAACGGGGAGAGCGGGCGCCGCCCCCGCCTTAGCGCCGTCCGCCTCGTCGCCTGGCGCGTGCCCGCGGAAGGGGGCCGAGGCGGGGGGCGGCGGCGGCGGCGGTTCCGGGCGGGCGGCCGCGCCGGCGCGGCGGCGGGCGCCGTCCGGCGGGCCGCGGGCGGCGTGCCGCGTCGCCGGCTCGGGCTCCGGCGGTCGCCGCCTCCGGCGCGGCCGGCGGCGGAGCCGCGGAGGCGCCGGCGGGGCGAGCCGCGGGAAGGGGAGCCGGCTGTCGTAGCGCGGCGCAGGTTGTGGGCGGAGGCGCGCGCGCGCGGGGGTCCGGCGGGGCGCCCCGCTGCTGCCGCCCGGCAGCAGCATCCGTTGTCCCGAGCGAGGCGGGCGGGCGGCGCGGCCGGGCGCGTCGCCGCCTCCGTGCGGAGGCCGGGCCGAGCCCGGGCGCCTGGGCCGCCTCCGAAACGCGCAAGGGGCGTCTGCCCGCTGTGGGTCGAGTCGGGAGCGCGGGCTCCCCGCCCTTGCCGTTCGGGGTTTTTTCCCGTTCCCTTTTTCCCTTCCGCTGGGTGTGCTCGTACGGTCAGGCGAGGCGAGGCCTCTCCGCCGCGGCCCGTGGCGCCGCGCCGCGGCCCCCTCCGCGCGGGCGGGGGGGGCGGGCCGGCGGGCGGGCGGGCGGTGGGCCGTCCTCCGAGAGGGGCCGCTGCTGGCGAGCGGTCCCGGCCCCCCCGCGCGCGCGGGGCGGTGCCGAAAGGCAGACAACTCTTAGCGGTGGATCACTCGGCTCGTGCGTCGATGAAGAACGCAGCTAGCTGCGAGAATTAATGTGAATTGCAGGACACATTGATCATCGACACTTCGAACGCACTTGCGGCCCCGGGTTCCTCCCGGGGCTACGCCTGTCTGAGCGTCGCTTGACGATCAATCGCCGGCTGGGCCGCCCCCCCTCCCCCCCCCTCCCCGGGGTGGGGAGGCGGCGGCCGCAGCGGCGCGGCTGGGGTGCCTCGCAGGCCCGCGCGCGGCCTCGGGCCGGGGAAGCGG
>NW_027441518.1:157500-160000 GCF_964195595.1 Calonectris borealis | reverse complement strand
GGGGCCGGCGGCGGCCGTCAGGTCTACCCGGCTCCGGGGCCGCCGGCGGCCGTCAGGTCTACCCGGCTCCGGGGCCGGCGGCGGCCGTCAGGTCTACCCGGCTCCGGGCCAGGCGGCGGCCGTCAGGTCTACCCGGCTCCGGGCCAGGCGGCGGCCGTCAGGTCTACCCGGCTCCGGGGCCGCCGGCGGCCGTCAGGTCTACCCGGCTCCGGGGCCGGCGGCGGCCGTCAGGTCTACCCGGCTCCGGGGCCGGCGGCGGCCGTCAGGTCTACCCGGCTCCGGGGCCGGCGGCGGCCGTCAGGTCTACCCGGCTCCGGGGCCGGCGGCGGCCGTCAGGTCTACCCGGCTCCGGGGCCGCCGGCGGCCGTCAGGTCTACCCGGCTCCGGGGCCGCCGGCGGCCGTCAGGTCTACCCGGCTCCGGGGCCGCCGGCGGCCGTCAGGTCTACCCGGCTCCGGGGCCGCCGGCGGCCGTCAGGTCTACCCGGCTCCGGGGCCGCCGGCGGCCGTCAGGTCTACCCGGCTCCGGGGCCGCCGGCGGCCGTCAGGTCTACCCGGCTCCGGGGCCGCCGGCGGCCGTCAGGTCTACCCGGCTCCGGGGCCGGCGGCGGCCGTCAGGTCTACCCGGCTCCGGGGCCGCCGGCGGCCGTCAGGTCTACCCGGCTCCGGGGCCGGCGGCGGCCGTCAGGTCTACCCGGCTCCGGGGCCGCCGGCGGCCGTCAGGTCTACCCGGCTCCGGGGCCGGCGGCGGCCGTCAGGTCTACCCGGCTCCGGGGCCGGCGGCGGCCGTCAGGTCTACCCGGCTCCGGGGCCGGCGGCGGCCGTCAGGTCTACCCGGCTCCGGGGCCGGCGGCGGCCGTCAGGTCTACCCGGCTCCGGGGCCGGCGGCGGCCGTCAGGTCTACCCGGCTCCGGGGCCGCCGGCGGCCGTCAGGTCTACCCGGCTCCGGGGCCGCCGGCGGCCGTCAGGTCTACCCGGCTCCGGGGCCGCCGGCGGCCGTCAGGTCTACCCGGCTCCGGGGCCGGCGGCGGCCGTCAGGTCTACCCGGCTCCGGGGCCGCCGGCGGCCGTCAGGTCTACCCGGCTCCGGGGCCGCCGGCGGCCGTCAGGTCTACCCGGCTCCGGGGCCGCCGGCGGCCGTCAGGTCTACCCGGCTCCGGGGCCGGCGGCGGCCGTCAGGTCTACCCGGCTCCGGGGCCGCCGGCGGCCGTCAGGTCTACCCGGCTCCGGGGCCGCCGGCGGCCGTCAGGTCTACCCGGCTCCGGGGCCGCCGGCGGCCGTCAGGTCTACCCGGCTCCGGGCCAGGCGGCGGCCGTCAGGTCTACCCGGCTCCGGGGCCGGCGGCGGCCGTCAGGTCTACCCGGCTCCGGGGCCGGCGGCGGCCGTCAGGTCTACCCGGCTCCGGGCCCGGCGGCGGCCGTCAGGTCTACCCGGCTCCGGGCCCGGCGGCGGCCGTCATGTCTACCCGGCTCCGGGCTCGGCGGCGGCCGTCAGGTCTACCCCTTTTCGGAGCCCGTGGGGCCGCCTGCGGTACCCGGCGACCGCGGGTTGTTGGTTGCGTAGCGTCCGGCGATAAGGGCGGCCAAGTCTACCCGGCTCCGGCGGGACTTGGTCGCCTTGCCGGGGCCGAGGGGTAGACGTGTTGTCCCCGCTGCTTCGTCGGAGCTGCCGAAGGGGTCGCTGTTTTTCGCTGCCTCCAGTTACGTCATCGTAAAAGTCGGCGTGGTTGGCGCGCCTCCCCGGTGCGCAGAGGCGCCGCTCTTGGAGCTTGCCGGCGGCGGGGACGTGCCGGTCCGTACTATAGGAGCGAGCCGTGACTCGTCTCCAGAGCAGCGCTCGTCAGCGGCTGCAAGGCCCGCGGTTCTGCCAGCAAAGTGGGGTGCTCGGCGGCCGTCGTGGCGGTTCCCTCGGTGGTCCGGCCCAGCTTCCAGTCTCTTCGGTCCGGCCATCTCCCAGCGCTTGCCCGACAAGCCAGCCCAGCGTGTCCGAGGGGTCGGGAGCTGCGGAGAGCCGGAGCCGGCGGCCGGCTCCGGCGGCCGTTGCCGACCGGCACGAGGCATAAGGCCGGATCCCGCAGGGCAGGGCAAAGACTCGAACGCACCCAGCCGGGGCCCAGTGATGGTGAAGGTCACTGCCGGAGGCAGACGGCCGGGGGGCGTCGAGCCTGCCGCGGCTTACTCCCGGCTCCAGAGGGCCCGGTTGGTGGGACGACCGAGGTTGGCGGCACCTCGTCCCTTTGTGCCAGCCTTAAGCTGGAGCCCGCGAAGCGGGCGGAGAGAGCGGCGGCCGGCTCCCGGCCAGCCGAACGCAGACGGCCGGGGGGTGCCGAGCCTGCCGCGGCTTCCCCCCCCCGGCCCCCCGAGGGCCCAACTGACGGCGCAGGCGGGGCGGCGGCGTCCCGTTTTCACCGGTGCGAGCCCTCCGCGGGCAGCTGGTGGTGTCAGGCGGGCCCGGTGACGGGACTGCGGCGTGCAGGCGAGGCGGCGGCGCCTCGTCCTCGTTT
>NW_027441518.1:150000-152500 GCF_964195595.1 Calonectris borealis | reverse complement strand
GGTCTTGGAGCGCGGGCGGCAGCGCGCGAGAAGCGGGGGCTGCCGGCGCGGGGTGCGACGAGCCCCCGCCGGCCGAGCCCGCGCGGGCAGCCGGGAGGGAGCGGCGAGCGGCGACGACGGGGCGGCAGGCGCGAGCGTGCGAGAGCGCAAGAGGGCCTTCGGGGTCGGGGGGGGCGGCTCCCCCGACCCTCCCCGCACCGGGGCGGGCCGCTGCGGAGCGGCCCGCCCGGCCGGCCGGCCGCGCAGGGCGAGGCCTCCGGGCGTTCCGGGCGTGGCGCGCGGCGCCGGGCGGCGCCTTCGGCGGCGCCCCCCCGCCTCTCCCCTCCCCCACCCCCGCGGTGCGGGGGGGGGAGCTCGGGGCGGGGGGCTCCGCCGCCGACGCCGCCTTGGGCGGGCGAGGCCCTTGCCGGGTCGCGTCCCGCGCCGGCGGGCGGCCCGAGCCACGGCTCTCCTCCCGGGCGCAGCGCCGGGCTACTGAGGGAAACCCCGGGCCCCGGGCAGGAGGACGAGGCGGTGGCGGCGGACGTCGGGCGCGCCCCCGCGGGCGGACGCTCCCCCGAGGGCGGCAGCGGGGGAGGCACCCCCGCGGGGCCTGCAGGTCGTTTCCCTCACCCCAGGGCCAGGTACCTAGCGTCCGCGCCTCGGCGGCCCTCCCTCGGCGAGCGCCGGGGGTCGAAGGCCGCGGAGCCGGGCGGCGGTTTAAAGACGCGGGCGGCTCGATGCGACCCGCGGGGCGGCCGGGCGGTGGCGCCTCCAGGGGCGGGAGTCGCTCCCGCAGAGCCCCTGGCTGGGCGCCGCCCGTGCCCGTCGCGCGGGCAGCCGTGCCGGGGAGGGGTCCCGCTGCCCCCCCCTCTCCGCGGTCCGGTCTCGGCGGAGGAGACCGCGGCGCGGTCGGCCGCGGCCGGCCCGCCTGCCTCGAAACGGGTGGACCCCCCCCGGCGGGAGCGCGGGCTCTCCGCCGAGGGGGCGGCGAGCCCCCGCGGCGGGGGCTCGCCCGGCGGCCGCCGGGCCGCCGCGCCCCGCCCCGTCGCAGCGCTGCGGCGCGCTGCGCTCCGCTCCCTCCCCCTCGCCCCCCGGCGAGCGCTCGGCGGTCCCGCGCCGCCGGCCGCCGGCGAGGGCGGCACCCCGGCCGAGCGGCGGCGGCGCCGCTCGGCGTGTCGGCCGGCCGGAGGGCGCCCGCCGCCGGCCGCGGCTGTCCCGGCCCGGGCCCCGCCCGTCGCTTCCCCGCCGCCCTTCCCGGCCGCGCCGGGCGGGCGGGCGCGCGGGCGGGGGCGTCCCACTCCCGGTCTCCGCGTGGAAACGGGGAGAGCGGGCGCCGCCCCCGCCTTAGCGCCGTCCGCCTCGTCGCCTGGCGCGTGCCCGCGGAAGGGGGCCGAGGCGGGGGGCGGCGGCGGCGGCGGTTCCGGGCGGGCGGCCGCGCCGGCGCGGCGGCGGGCGCCGTCCGGCGGGCCGCGGGCGGCGTGCCGCGTCGCCGGCTCGGGCTCCGGCGGTCGCCGCCTCCGGCGCGGCCGGCGGCGGAGCCGCGGAGGCGCCGGCGGGGCGAGCCGCGGGAAGGGGAGCCGGCTGTCGTAGCGCGGCGCAGGTTGTGGGCGGAGGCGCGCGCGCGCGGGGGTCCGGCGGGGCGCCCCGCTGCTGCCGCCCGGCAGCAGCATCCGTTGTCCCGAGCGAGGCGGGCGGGCGGCGCGGCCGGGCGCGTCGCCGCCTCCGTGCGGAGGCCGGGCCGAGCCCGGGCGCCTGGGCCGCCTCCGAAACGCGCAAGGGGCGTCTGCCCGCTGTGGGTCGAGTCGGGAGCGCGGGCTCCCCGCCCTTGCCGTTCGGGGTTTTTTCCCGTTCCCTTTTTCCCTTCCGCTGGGTGTGCTCGTACGGTCAGGCGAGGCGAGGCCTCTCCGCCGCGGCCCGTGGCGCCGCGCCGCGGCCCCCTCCGCGCGGGCGGGGGGGGCGGGCCGGCGGGCGGGCGGGCGGTGGGCCGTCCTCCGAGAGGGGCCGCTGCTGGCGAGCGGTCCCGGCCCCCCCGCGCGCGCGGGGCGGTGCCGAAAGGCAGACAACTCTTAGCGGTGGATCACTCGGCTCGTGCGTCGATGAAGAACGCAGCTAGCTGCGAGAATTAATGTGAATTGCAGGACACATTGATCATCGACACTTCGAACGCACTTGCGGCCCCGGGTTCCTCCCGGGGCTACGCCTGTCTGAGCGTCGCTTGACGATCAATCGCCGGCTGGGCCGCCCCCCCTCCCCCCCCCTCCCCGGGGTGGGGAGGCGGCGGCCGCAGCGGCGCGGCTGGGGTGCCTCGCAGGCCCGCGCGCGGCCTCGGGCCGGGGAAGCGGTTCGCCGCCGCCCGGCGCCGTCGGCCCAAGGGCCTTCGTCCCCCTAAATCGAGACTCGGGGAGCGCTCCGAAGCTCCCCGCTCCCGGAGCGCCCGCTGGGCGGAGCCTCGTCCCGTCGGGGCCGCGCCAGGGTGCGTCGGGCCGGTCGGGCCCGGCGCGGCGGCGGGGAGAGAGAG
>NW_027441518.1:140000-142500 GCF_964195595.1 Calonectris borealis | reverse complement strand
GCGGCCGTCAGGTCTACCCGGCTCCGGGGCCGGCGGCGGCCGTCAGGTCTACCCGGCTCCGGGGCCGGCGGCGGCCGTCAGGTCTACCCGGCTCCGGGGCCGGCGGCGGCCGTCAGGTCTACCCGGCTCCGGGGCCGCCGGCGGCCGTCAGGTCTACCCGGCTCCGGGGCCGCCGGCGGCCGTCAGGTCTACCCGGCTCCGGGGCCGCCGGCGGCCGTCAGGTCTACCCGGCTCCGGGGCCGGCGGCGGCCGTCAGGTCTACCCGGCTCCGGGGCCGCCGGCGGCCGTCAGGTCTACCCGGCTCCGGGGCCGGCGGCGGCCGTCAGGTCTACCCGGCTCCGGGGCCGGCGGCGGCCGTCAGGTCTACCCGGCTCCGGGGCCGGCGGCGGCCGTCAGGTCTACCCGGCTCCGGGGCCGGCGGCGGCCGTCAGGTCTACCCGGCTCCGGGGCCGGCGGCGGCCGTCAGGTCTACCCGGCTCCGGGGCCGGCGGCGGCCGTCAGGTCTACCCGGCTCCGGGGCCGGCGGCGGCCGTCAGGTCTACCCGGCTCCGGGGCCGCCGGCGGCCGTCAGGTCTACCCGGCTCCGGGGCCGCCGGCGGCCGTCAGGTCTACCCGGCTCCGGGGCCGGCGGCGGCCGTCAGGTCTACCCGGCTCCGGGGCCGCCGGCGGCCGTCAGGTCTACCCGGCTCCGGGGCCGCCGGCGGCCGTCAGGTCTACCCGGCTCCGGGGCCGCCGGCGGCCGTCAGGTCTACCCGGCTCCGGGGCCGGCGGCGGCCGTCAGGTCTACCCGGCTCCGGGGCCGCCGGCGGCCGTCAGGTCTACCCGGCTCCGGGGCCGCCGGCGGCCGTCAGGTCTACCCGGCTCCGGGGCCGCCGGCGGCCGTCAGGTCTACCCGGCTCCGGGCCAGGCGGCGGCCGTCAGGTCTACCCGGCTCCGGGGCCGGCGGCGGCCGTCAGGTCTACCCGGCTCCGGGGCCGGCGGCGGCCGTCAGGTCTACCCGGCTCCGGGCCCGGCGGCGGCCGTCAGGTCTACCCGGCTCCGGGCCCGGCGGCGGCCGTCATGTCTACCCGGCTCCGGGCTCGGCGGCGGCCGTCAGGTCTACCCCTTTTCGGAGCCCGTGGGGCCGCCTGCGGTACCCGGCGACCGCGGGTTGTTGGTTGCGTAGCGTCCGGCGATAAGGGCGGCCAAGTCTACCCGGCTCCGGCGGGACTTGGTCGCCTTGCCGGGGCCGAGGGGTAGACGTGTTGTCCCCGCTGCTTCGTCGGAGCTGCCGAAGGGGTCGCTGTTTTTCGCTGCCTCCAGTTACGTCATCGTAAAAGTCGGCGTGGTTGGCGCGCCTCCCCGGTGCGCAGAGGCGCCGCTCTTGGAGCTTGCCGGCGGCGGGGACGTGCCGGTCCGTACTATAGGAGCGAGCCGTGACTCGTCTCCAGAGCAGCGCTCGTCAGCGGCTGCAAGGCCCGCGGTTCTGCCAGCAAAGTGGGGTGCTCGGCGGCCGTCGTGGCGGTTCCCTCGGTGGTCCGGCCCAGCTTCCAGTCTCTTCGGTCCGGCCATCTCCCAGCGCTTGCCCGACAAGCCAGCCCAGCGTGTCCGAGGGGTCGGGAGCTGCGGAGAGCCGGAGCCGGCGGCCGGCTCCGGCGGCCGTTGCCGACCGGCACGAGGCATAAGGCCGGATCCCGCAGGGCAGGGCAAAGACTCGAACGCACCCAGCCGGGGCCCAGTGATGGTGAAGGTCACTGCCGGAGGCAGACGGCCGGGGGGCGTCGAGCCTGCCGCGGCTTACTCCCGGCTCCAGAGGGCCCGGTTGGTGGGACGACCGAGGTTGGCGGCACCTCGTCCCTTTGTGCCAGCCTTAAGCTGGAGCCCGCGAAGCGGGCGGAGAGAGCGGCGGCCGGCTCCCGGCCAGCCGAACGCAGACGGCCGGGGGGTGCCGAGCCTGCCGCGGCTTCCCCCCCCCGGCCCCCCGAGGGCCCAACTGACGGCGCAGGCGGGGCGGCGGCGTCCCGTTTTCACCGGTGCGAGCCCTCCGCGGGCAGCTGGTGGTGTCAGGCGGGCCCGGTGACGGGACTGCGGCGTGCAGGCGAGGCGGCGGCGCCTCGTCCTCGTTTCCCCCGGGAGAAGCGGTTCCCCGCGGGGCAGGGCAAAGACCGGCGGCCGGTGGCGGTCGCCGGCACTCGAACGCTGGAAGGCCGGGGGAGCCGAGCCTCCCTCGGCCCCGGGGGGCCCGATGATGGCAAAGGCGGGTGCTGGCACCGTTCCGGGGCAGAGGTGCCCGCGAGTGCCCAGCCCACCAGGGCTGCCGCCGGCTGCCGAGGGCCGTGTGATGGAGACGGGCAAGGTGGCGGCGCCTTGTCCTTTTTCTCCGGCCTTAAGCTGGAGCCCGCGAAGCGGGCAGAAACACCGGCAGCCGAATGCAGACAGCCGGGGGGTCTCGAGTCGGCCGCGGCTTGCCCCGGCCCCCGAGGGCCCGGTGATGGTGCAGGCGGGGCGGCGGCGCCTCGTC
>NW_027441518.1:132500-135000 GCF_964195595.1 Calonectris borealis | reverse complement strand
CGAGGCCCTTGCCGGGTCGCGTCCCGCGCCGGCGGGCGGCCCGAGCCACGGCTCTCCTCCCGGGCGCAGCGCCGGGCTACTGAGGGAAACCCCGGGCCCCGGGCAGGAGGACGAGGCGGTGGCGGCGGACGTCGGGCGCGCCCCCGCGGGCGGACGCTCCCCCGAGGGCGGCAGCGGGGGAGGCACCCCCGCGGGGCCTGCAGGTCGTTTCCCTCACCCCAGGGCCAGGTACCTAGCGTCCGCGCCTCGGCGGCCCTCCCTCGGCGAGCGCCGGGGGTCGAAGGCCGCGGAGCCGGGCGGCGGTTTAAAGACGCGGGCGGCTCGATGCGACCCGCGGGGCGGCCGGGCGGTGGCGCCTCCAGGGGCGGGAGTCGCTCCCGCAGAGCCCCTGGCTGGGCGCCGCCCGTGCCCGTCGCGCGGGCAGCCGTGCCGGGGAGGGGTCCCGCTGCCCCCCCCTCTCCGCGGTCCGGTCTCGGCGGAGGAGACCGCGGCGCGGTCGGCCGCGGCCGGCCCGCCTGCCTCGAAACGGGTGGACCCCCCCCGGCGGGAGCGCGGGCTCTCCGCCGAGGGGGCGGCGAGCCCCCGCGGCGGGGGCTCGCCCGGCGGCCGCCGGGCCGCCGCGCCCCGCCCCGTCGCAGCGCTGCGGCGCGCTGCGCTCCGCTCCCTCCCCCTCGCCCCCCGGCGAGCGCTCGGCGGTCCCGCGCCGCCGGCCGCCGGCGAGGGCGGCACCCCGGCCGAGCGGCGGCGGCGCCGCTCGGCGTGTCGGCCGGCCGGAGGGCGCCCGCCGCCGGCCGCGGCTGTCCCGGCCCGGGCCCCGCCCGTCGCTTCCCCGCCGCCCTTCCCGGCCGCGCCGGGCGGGCGGGCGCGCGGGCGGGGGCGTCCCACTCCCGGTCTCCGCGTGGAAACGGGGAGAGCGGGCGCCGCCCCCGCCTTAGCGCCGTCCGCCTCGTCGCCTGGCGCGTGCCCGCGGAAGGGGGCCGAGGCGGGGGGCGGCGGCGGCGGCGGTTCCGGGCGGGCGGCCGCGCCGGCGCGGCGGCGGGCGCCGTCCGGCGGGCCGCGGGCGGCGTGCCGCGTCGCCGGCTCGGGCTCCGGCGGTCGCCGCCTCCGGCGCGGCCGGCGGCGGAGCCGCGGAGGCGCCGGCGGGGCGAGCCGCGGGAAGGGGAGCCGGCTGTCGTAGCGCGGCGCAGGTTGTGGGCGGAGGCGCGCGCGCGCGGGGGTCCGGCGGGGCGCCCCGCTGCTGCCGCCCGGCAGCAGCATCCGTTGTCCCGAGCGAGGCGGGCGGGCGGCGCGGCCGGGCGCGTCGCCGCCTCCGTGCGGAGGCCGGGCCGAGCCCGGGCGCCTGGGCCGCCTCCGAAACGCGCAAGGGGCGTCTGCCCGCTGTGGGTCGAGTCGGGAGCGCGGGCTCCCCGCCCTTGCCGTTCGGGGTTTTTTCCCGTTCCCTTTTTCCCTTCCGCTGGGTGTGCTCGTACGGTCAGGCGAGGCGAGGCCTCTCCGCCGCGGCCCGTGGCGCCGCGCCGCGGCCCCCTCCGCGCGGGCGGGGGGGGCGGGCCGGCGGGCGGGCGGGCGGTGGGCCGTCCTCCGAGAGGGGCCGCTGCTGGCGAGCGGTCCCGGCCCCCCCGCGCGCGCGGGGCGGTGCCGAAAGGCAGACAACTCTTAGCGGTGGATCACTCGGCTCGTGCGTCGATGAAGAACGCAGCTAGCTGCGAGAATTAATGTGAATTGCAGGACACATTGATCATCGACACTTCGAACGCACTTGCGGCCCCGGGTTCCTCCCGGGGCTACGCCTGTCTGAGCGTCGCTTGACGATCAATCGCCGGCTGGGCCGCCCCCCCTCCCCCCCCCTCCCCGGGGTGGGGAGGCGGCGGCCGCAGCGGCGCGGCTGGGGTGCCTCGCAGGCCCGCGCGCGGCCTCGGGCCGGGGAAGCGGTTCGCCGCCGCCCGGCGCCGTCGGCCCAAGGGCCTTCGTCCCCCTAAATCGAGACTCGGGGAGCGCTCCGAAGCTCCCCGCTCCCGGAGCGCCCGCTGGGCGGAGCCTCGTCCCGTCGGGGCCGCGCCAGGGTGCGTCGGGCCGGTCGGGCCCGGCGCGGCGGCGGGGAGAGAGAGTGGGGGGGGGAGGCGCGGGCCTCGCCCCCGGCCTCCCGCGCGGGCGGCTGTCTGCGGGTGGGTACCGCGGCGGTACCGTGCCGTGCTGCCGCGCGCGCGCGCGCTGTGCCGGGGACGGGGGTCGTCCCCGTCGCCCCCCCCCCGCCACCGCCTTTCTCCCCGACTCCCCCGCCGCGCCCCGGGCGGCCGCGGAGGGGGCGGCGCGGCGGCGGCGGCGTTCCGCGCGTGCGGTCGCCGTCGGCGCCGGCCGCCTCGGGCCGCGGCGCCCGGGCGCCCGCCCGGCCGTCGTCGCCCCTGGCCGTGCCCCGGGGGCCGTCTCCGGGCGCGTCTCGACGCGTGTCGGGCCGTCTCCGGGCTGGGGCTTTCGCCGCGAGCGGCGGCGCGAGACCGCAGCA
>NW_027441518.1:122500-127500 GCF_964195595.1 Calonectris borealis | reverse complement strand
TCCGGCGCCCGGGGGTAGACCTGGCCTCCCCGGCCCGGGGTAGACCTGGCCTCCCCCGCCGCGGGGGTAGACCTGGCCTCCCCCGCCGCAGGCGGCGGCAGTCTCCGGCGCCCGGGGGTAGACCTGGCCTCCCCCGGTGTTGGGGTAGACCTGGCCTCCCCCGCCGCGGGGGGTAGACCTGGCCTCCCCGCCCCGGGGTAGACCTGGCCTCCCCCGGTGCAGGCGGCGGCAGTCTCCGGCGCACGGGGGTAGACCTGGCCTCCCCCGCCGCGGGGGGTAGACCTGGCCTCCCCCGCCGCGGGGGTAGGCCTGGCCTCCCCGGCGCAGGCGGCGGCAGTCTCCGGCGCCCGGGGGTAGACCTGGCCTCCCCCGCCGCGGGGGGTAGACCTGGCCTCTCCCGCCGCAGGCGGCGGCAGTCTCCGGCGCCCGGGGGTAGACCTGGCCTCCCCCGCCGCGGGGGGTAGACCTGGCCTCCCCCGCTCGGGGGTAGACCTGGCCTCCCCCGCCGCGGGGGTAGACCTGGCCTCCCACGCCGCAGGCGGCGGCAGTCTCCGGCGCCCGGGGGTAGACCTGGCCTCCCCCGCCCGGTGTTGGGGTGCCGTCCCCCGTCCCCCCGCGTTTATTCTTTTTTTTTTTTTTAACTTTTATTTATGTATGTATGTAGGTACGTACGTACGTACGTATGTATGTAATCATCGATTGGTACCTCGGGCGCAAATTGTTAATTCAAAAGGTGATAAGCGACCCTTCACATTTTCATTTAATTTACAACTAACTCTTGCACGTACTCTTGCCAAATTTATCTATTACAGCCGTCTTTATTAAAGAATTAACAGTAATTACTAACAGGTACTCATCGGCCCCACCTTCCCTCTCTCTCCCTTTCCCGTCCGTCACCTCTTGGCGTGCCCGAAAGAGAGGAATGCAGATTTGGTAAAGAAATCCGATCCTTCGTTATTGATGTGTCCATAGCCATGTTTATGTTTTGGGATCTCTTCAATGAACCCAATGGTTTATTTCATTGGTTCGATAAATTAAGTCTTCCTTAATTTTTAACGTCGATTCATTTCCTTCATTTCCGCACGAAGGAATTCATTCATCGTCGTCGAATACCTCGGTCCTAAGCGAGGGATAGAAACGTCGGTCACCGAATCGCTAGTCACTTGACCTTGACCTTAATTTACCCGGGGTCAGTTCTTGGTGCGCAGGGGATTGAGGAGTATTTGTACACGCGTCTTAACAAAGCAGGTCGAGCGTTATCGAGATTCTCCAATCGGCCCCGTTTTATTTTTCCGGGGGTATCGTCCACCTAGCCGTGCTAAAAGAAAATTAATTTTACCAGAATTTGATTGATTTCTTTTTCCCTACGGAAACCGATACGGACAATAACTCTTGTGTGACGCAGTGCTCGCTCTCCTGCATTAAAAGCCCTTTAAATCCCAGAAACGGGCGGGGGGTGGGGGAATTACGCCCACACGCACGCACACGCACGCATGCCCCCACTCCCCATCGCCCACCGCGGGCAGGAAGACGGGGACAGGGTGGCCCTTGTATCAGACCCGCTTAAATCTCGAATCACCCCCCCGGTTCCCCACCTCCCCACACACCCCCCGGACGGGAGACGGCGGCAGCCCGGTCCAGCCGGACCCGGAGCACGGAGGGGCCGTCAGGTCTACCCGGCTCCGGGGCCGGCGGCGGCCGTCAGGTCTACCCGGCTCCGGGGCCGCCGGCGGCCGTCAGGTCTACCCGGCTCCGGGGCCGGCGGCGGCCGTCAGGTCTACCCGGCTCCGGGGCCGGCGGCGGCCGTCAGGTCTACCCGGCTCCGGGGCCGGCGGCGGCCGTCAGGTCTACCCGGCTCCGGGGCCGGCGGCGGCCGTCAGGTCTACCCGGCTCCGGGGCCGGCGGCGGCCGTCAGGTCTACCCGGCTCCGGGGCCGGCGGCGGCCGTCAGGTCTACCCGGCTCCGGGGCCGCCGGCGGCCGTCAGGTCTACCCGGCTCCGGGGCCGGCGGCGGCCGTCAGGTCTACCCGGCTCCGGGCCAGGCGGCGGCCGTCAGGTCTACCCGGCTCCGGGCCAGGCGGCGGCCGTCAGGTCTACCCGGCTCCGGGGCCGCCGGCGGCCGTCAGGTCTACCCGGCTCCGGGGCCGGCGGCGGCCGTCAGGTCTACCCGGCTCCGGGGCCGGCGGCGGCCGTCAGGTCTACCCGGCTCCGGGGCCGGCGGCGGCCGTCAGGTCTACCCGGCTCCGGGGCCGGCGGCGGCCGTCAGGTCTACCCGGCTCCGGGGCCGGCGGCGGCCGTCAGGTCTACCCGGCTCCGGGGCCGCCGGCGGCCGTCAGGTCTACCCGGCTCCGGGGCCGCCGGCGGCCGTCAGGTCTACCCGGCTCCGGGGCCGGCGGCGGCCGTCAGGTCTACCCGGCTCCGGGGCCGCCGGCGGCCGTCAGGTCTACCCGGCTCCGGGGCCGGCGGCGGCCGTCAGGTCTACCCGGCTCCGGGGCCGCCGGCGGCCGTCAGGTCTACCCGGCTCCGGGGCCGGCGGCGGCCGTCAGGTCTACCCGGCTCCGGGGCCGCCGGCGGCCGTCAGGTCTACCCGGCTCCGGGGCCGCCGGCGGCCGTCAGGTCTACCCGGCTCCGGGGCCGCCGGCGGCCGTCAGGTCTACCCGGCTCCGGGCCAGGCGGCGGCCGTCAGGTCTACCCGGCTCCGGGGCCGGCGGCGGCCGTCAGGTCTACCCGGCTCCGGGGCCGGCGGCGGCCGTCAGGTCTACCCGGCTCCGGGCCCGGCGGCGGCCGTCAGGTCTACCCGGCTCCGGGCCCGGCGGCGGCCGTCATGTCTACCCGGCTCCGGGCTCGGCGGCGGCCGTCAGGTCTACCCCTTTTCGGAGCCCGTGGGGCCGCCTGCGGTACCCGGCGACCGCGGGTTGTTGGTTGCGTAGCGTCCGGCGATAAGGGCGGCCAAGTCTACCCGGCTCCGGCGGGACTTGGTCGCCTTGCCGGGGCCGAGGGGTAGACGTGTTGTCCCCGCTGCTTCGTCGGAGCTGCCGAAGGGGTCGCTGTTTTTCGCTGCCTCCAGTTACGTCATCGTAAAAGTCGGCGTGGTTGGCGCGCCTCCCCGGTGCGCAGAGGCGCCGCTCTTGGAGCTTGCCGGCGGCGGGGACGTGCCGGTCCGTACTATAGGAGCGAGCCGTGACTCGTCTCCAGAGCAGCGCTCGTCAGCGGCTGCAAGGCCCGCGGTTCTGCCAGCAAAGTGGGGTGCTCGGCGGCCGTCGTGGCGGTTCCCTCGGTGGTCCGGCCCAGCTTCCAGTCTCTTCGGTCCGGCCATCTCCCAGCGCTTGCCCGACAAGCCAGCCCAGCGTGTCCGAGGGGTCGGGAGCTGCGGAGAGCCGGAGCCGGCGGCCGGCTCCGGCGGCCGTTGCCGACCGGCACGAGGCATAAGGCCGGATCCCGCAGGGCAGGGCAAAGACTCGAACGCACCCAGCCGGGGCCCAGTGATGGTGAAGGTCACTGCCGGAGGCAGACGGCCGGGGGGCGTCGAGCCTGCCGCGGCTTACTCCCGGCTCCAGAGGGCCCGGTTGGTGGGACGACCGAGGTTGGCGGCACCTCGTCCCTTTGTGCCAGCCTTAAGCTGGAGCCCGCGAAGCGGGCGGAGAGAGCGGCGGCCGGCTCCCGGCCAGCCGAACGCAGACGGCCGGGGGGTGCCGAGCCTGCCGCGGCTTCCCCCCCCCGGCCCCCCGAGGGCCCAACTGACGGCGCAGGCGGGGCGGCGGCGTCCCGTTTTCACCGGTGCGAGCCCTCCGCGGGCAGCTGGTGGTGTCAGGCGGGCCCGGTGACGGGACTGCGGCGTGCAGGCGAGGCGGCGGCGCCTCGTCCTCGTTTCCCCCGGGAGAAGCGGTTCCCCGCGGGGCAGGGCAAAGACCGGCGGCCGGTGGCGGTCGCCGGCACTCGAACGCTGGAAGGCCGGGGGAGCCGAGCCTCCCTCGGCCCCGGGGGGCCCGATGATGGCAAAGGCGGGTGCTGGCACCGTTCCGGGGCAGAGGTGCCCGCGAGTGCCCAGCCCACCAGGGCTGCCGCCGGCTGCCGAGGGCCGTGTGATGGAGACGGGCAAGGTGGCGGCGCCTTGTCCTTTTTCTCCGGCCTTAAGCTGGAGCCCGCGAAGCGGGCAGAAACACCGGCAGCCGAATGCAGACAGCCGGGGGGTCTCGAGTCGGCCGCGGCTTGCCCCGGCCCCCGAGGGCCCGGTGATGGTGCAGGCGGGGCGGCGGCGCCTCGTCCTCTTTTTTGCTGGCGCGAGTCCTGGTAGCAGGAGGGCTCGCTGGGAAGGTCTGCACTCGTACGGGCGAGGTGGCGGCGCCTCGCCCTTCCGAACTTCTCCAGCCCTAAGCTGGAGCCCGCGCAAGCGGGAAGAAAAGGGCGGCCGGTCCCTGCGGCCGGCAGCCGAAGGCAAGTGGCCGCGGGCGTCGAGCCTTGAGCGGCTTTTCCCGGCCCCCGTTACCCGGGGATGGCACGGGTGAGGCGCGGTGCCTCTTAGTCTTCTTCGGCCTTCTCCTCCCCCGGGGTAAGCGGTTCCCCGGGGCGCAGGGCAAAGACCGGTACCGGTGGCCGGCACTCGAACGCTGGAAGACCGGGGGAGTCGAGCCTGCCGCGGCTTTCCCTCGGTCCCGTTGACCTCGCTCAAGGGAATCGATGCGCGGAGCGGGTGGCCGGCGGCACCTCCCGCTCCCCCCCTTCAGTCGACCCAGACCCGCAGGCAGCGCCTGCAGAGGTGTTCCTGGGCGCGTCGGAGACGCTTCACGGCGGGCCGGCTCTGCCGGTGACCAGGCCGCCGTTGCGGCTCTCCGGAGACGCTGCCCCCTCGCTCGCACGCAGAGCCCCGCGTTCCGCCGCCCGCCCCGCCCGGGGCGGCGGCGAGCGCGCGCGGCCGTCGCTGTCCCAGGACCGTGGCCGTGGGGCCCGCGCTTCCTCTCCCGATCGAGGTGGCACCCAGGGCGCGTCGGAGACGCTTCACGG
>NW_027441518.1:105000-110000 GCF_964195595.1 Calonectris borealis | reverse complement strand
AGCGACCCTTCACATTTTCATTTAATTTACAACTAACTCTTGCACGTACTCTTGCCAAATTTATCTATTACAGCCGTCTTTATTAAAGAATTAACAGTAATTACTAACAGGTACTCATCGGCCCCACCTTCCCTCTCTCTCCCTTTCCCGTCCGTCACCTCTTGGCGTGCCCGAAAGAGAGGAATGCAGATTTGGTAAAGAAATCCGATCCTTCGTTATTGATGTGTCCATAGCCATGTTTATGTTTTGGGATCTCTTCAATGAACCCAATGGTTTATTTCATTGGTTCGATAAATTAAGTCTTCCTTAATTTTTAACGTCGATTCATTTCCTTCATTTCCGCACGAAGGAATTCATTCATCGTCGTCGAATACCTCGGTCCTAAGCGAGGGATAGAAACGTCGGTCACCGAATCGCTAGTCACTTGACCTTGACCTTAATTTACCCGGGGTCAGTTCTTGGTGCGCAGGGGATTGAGGAGTATTTGTACACGCGTCTTAACAAAGCAGGTCGAGCGTTATCGAGATTCTCCAATCGGCCCCGTTTTATTTTTCCGGGGGTATCGTCCACCTAGCCGTGCTAAAAGAAAATTAATTTTACCAGAATTTGATTGATTTCTTTTTCCCTACGGAAACCGATACGGACAATAACTCTTGTGTGACGCAGTGCTCGCTCTCCTGCATTAAAAGCCCTTTAAATCCCAGAAACGGGCGGGGGGTGGGGGAATTACGCCCACACGCACGCACACGCACGCATGCCCCCACTCCCCATCGCCCACCGCGGGCAGGAAGACGGGGACAGGGTGGCCCTTGTATCAGACCCGCTTAAATCTCGAATCACCCCCCCGGTTCCCCACCTCCCCACACACCCCCCGGACGGGAGACGGCGGCAGCCCGGTCCAGCCGGACCCGGAGCACGGAGGGGCCGTCAGGTCTACCCGGCTCCGGGGCCGGCGGCGGCCGTCAGGTCTACCCGGCTCCGGGGCCGCCGGCGGCCGTCAGGTCTACCCGGCTCCGGGGCCGGCGGCGGCCGTCAGGTCTACCCGGCTCCGGGGCCGGCGGCGGCCGTCAGGTCTACCCGGCTCCGGGGCCGGCGGCGGCCGTCAGGTCTACCCGGCTCCGGGGCCGGCGGCGGCCGTCAGGTCTACCCGGCTCCGGGGCCGGCGGCGGCCGTCAGGTCTACCCGGCTCCGGGGCCGGCGGCGGCCGTCAGGTCTACCCGGCTCCGGGGCCGCCGGCGGCCGTCAGGTCTACCCGGCTCCGGGGCCGGCGGCGGCCGTCAGGTCTACCCGGCTCCGGGCCAGGCGGCGGCCGTCAGGTCTACCCGGCTCCGGGCCAGGCGGCGGCCGTCAGGTCTACCCGGCTCCGGGGCCGCCGGCGGCCGTCAGGTCTACCCGGCTCCGGGGCCGGCGGCGGCCGTCAGGTCTACCCGGCTCCGGGGCCGGCGGCGGCCGTCAGGTCTACCCGGCTCCGGGGCCGGCGGCGGCCGTCAGGTCTACCCGGCTCCGGGGCCGGCGGCGGCCGTCAGGTCTACCCGGCTCCGGGGCCGGCGGCGGCCGTCAGGTCTACCCGGCTCCGGGGCCGCCGGCGGCCGTCAGGTCTACCCGGCTCCGGGGCCGCCGGCGGCCGTCAGGTCTACCCGGCTCCGGGGCCGGCGGCGGCCGTCAGGTCTACCCGGCTCCGGGGCCGCCGGCGGCCGTCAGGTCTACCCGGCTCCGGGGCCGGCGGCGGCCGTCAGGTCTACCCGGCTCCGGGGCCGCCGGCGGCCGTCAGGTCTACCCGGCTCCGGGGCCGGCGGCGGCCGTCAGGTCTACCCGGCTCCGGGGCCGCCGGCGGCCGTCAGGTCTACCCGGCTCCGGGGCCGCCGGCGGCCGTCAGGTCTACCCGGCTCCGGGGCCGCCGGCGGCCGTCAGGTCTACCCGGCTCCGGGCCAGGCGGCGGCCGTCAGGTCTACCCGGCTCCGGGGCCGGCGGCGGCCGTCAGGTCTACCCGGCTCCGGGGCCGGCGGCGGCCGTCAGGTCTACCCGGCTCCGGGCCCGGCGGCGGCCGTCAGGTCTACCCGGCTCCGGGCCCGGCGGCGGCCGTCATGTCTACCCGGCTCCGGGCTCGGCGGCGGCCGTCAGGTCTACCCCTTTTCGGAGCCCGTGGGGCCGCCTGCGGTACCCGGCGACCGCGGGTTGTTGGTTGCGTAGCGTCCGGCGATAAGGGCGGCCAAGTCTACCCGGCTCCGGCGGGACTTGGTCGCCTTGCCGGGGCCGAGGGGTAGACGTGTTGTCCCCGCTGCTTCGTCGGAGCTGCCGAAGGGGTCGCTGTTTTTCGCTGCCTCCAGTTACGTCATCGTAAAAGTCGGCGTGGTTGGCGCGCCTCCCCGGTGCGCAGAGGCGCCGCTCTTGGAGCTTGCCGGCGGCGGGGACGTGCCGGTCCGTACTATAGGAGCGAGCCGTGACTCGTCTCCAGAGCAGCGCTCGTCAGCGGCTGCAAGGCCCGCGGTTCTGCCAGCAAAGTGGGGTGCTCGGCGGCCGTCGTGGCGGTTCCCTCGGTGGTCCGGCCCAGCTTCCAGTCTCTTCGGTCCGGCCATCTCCCAGCGCTTGCCCGACAAGCCAGCCCAGCGTGTCCGAGGGGTCGGGAGCTGCGGAGAGCCGGAGCCGGCGGCCGGCTCCGGCGGCCGTTGCCGACCGGCACGAGGCATAAGGCCGGATCCCGCAGGGCAGGGCAAAGACTCGAACGCACCCAGCCGGGGCCCAGTGATGGTGAAGGTCACTGCCGGAGGCAGACGGCCGGGGGGCGTCGAGCCTGCCGCGGCTTACTCCCGGCTCCAGAGGGCCCGGTTGGTGGGACGACCGAGGTTGGCGGCACCTCGTCCCTTTGTGCCAGCCTTAAGCTGGAGCCCGCGAAGCGGGCGGAGAGAGCGGCGGCCGGCTCCCGGCCAGCCGAACGCAGACGGCCGGGGGGTGCCGAGCCTGCCGCGGCTTCCCCCCCCCGGCCCCCCGAGGGCCCAACTGACGGCGCAGGCGGGGCGGCGGCGTCCCGTTTTCACCGGTGCGAGCCCTCCGCGGGCAGCTGGTGGTGTCAGGCGGGCCCGGTGACGGGACTGCGGCGTGCAGGCGAGGCGGCGGCGCCTCGTCCTCGTTTCCCCCGGGAGAAGCGGTTCCCCGCGGGGCAGGGCAAAGACCGGCGGCCGGTGGCGGTCGCCGGCACTCGAACGCTGGAAGGCCGGGGGAGCCGAGCCTCCCTCGGCCCCGGGGGGCCCGATGATGGCAAAGGCGGGTGCTGGCACCGTTCCGGGGCAGAGGTGCCCGCGAGTGCCCAGCCCACCAGGGCTGCCGCCGGCTGCCGAGGGCCGTGTGATGGAGACGGGCAAGGTGGCGGCGCCTTGTCCTTTTTCTCCGGCCTTAAGCTGGAGCCCGCGAAGCGGGCAGAAACACCGGCAGCCGAATGCAGACAGCCGGGGGGTCTCGAGTCGGCCGCGGCTTGCCCCGGCCCCCGAGGGCCCGGTGATGGTGCAGGCGGGGCGGCGGCGCCTCGTCCTCTTTTTTGCTGGCGCGAGTCCTGGTAGCAGGAGGGCTCGCTGGGAAGGTCTGCACTCGTACGGGCGAGGTGGCGGCGCCTCGCCCTTCCGAACTTCTCCAGCCCTAAGCTGGAGCCCGCGCAAGCGGGAAGAAAAGGGCGGCCGGTCCCTGCGGCCGGCAGCCGAAGGCAAGTGGCCGCGGGCGTCGAGCCTTGAGCGGCTTTTCCCGGCCCCCGTTACCCGGGGATGGCACGGGTGAGGCGCGGTGCCTCTTAGTCTTCTTCGGCCTTCTCCTCCCCCGGGGTAAGCGGTTCCCCGGGGCGCAGGGCAAAGACCGGTACCGGTGGCCGGCACTCGAACGCTGGAAGACCGGGGGAGTCGAGCCTGCCGCGGCTTTCCCTCGGTCCCGTTGACCTCGCTCAAGGGAATCGATGCGCGGAGCGGGTGGCCGGCGGCACCTCCCGCTCCCCCCCTTCAGTCGACCCAGACCCGCAGGCAGCGCCTGCAGAGGTGTTCCTGGGCGCGTCGGAGACGCTTCACGGCGGGCCGGCTCTGCCGGTGACCAGGCCGCCGTTGCGGCTCTCCGGAGACGCTGCCCCCTCGCTCGCACGCAGAGCCCCGCGTTCTGCCGCCCGCCCCGCCCGGGGCGGCGGCGAGCGCGCGCGGCCGTCGCTGTCCCAGGACCGTGGCCGTGGGGCCCGCGCTTCCTCTCCCGATCGAGGTGGCACCCAGGGCGCGTCGGAGACGCTTCACGGCGGGCCGGCTCTGCCGGTGACCAGGCCGCCGTTGCGGCTCTCCGCAGACGCTGCCCTCTCGCTCGCACGCAGAGCCCCGCGTTCTGCCGCCCGCCCCGCCCGGGGCGGCGGCGAGCGCGCGCGGCCGTCGCTGTCCCAGGACCGTGGCCGTGGGGCCCGTGCTTCCTTTCCGTCTCTCCTCTCCCCTTTCCCTTCCTGATCGATGAGGCCTTTCGGGTCGCGTCGGAGAGGGCCCCCGGCGGGCCGGCTCTTCCGTGCTCCCCGTAACAGGGAGCCACGGCGGTGTCCGGTGTTCAGGCCGGGCGGTCTCCTTTCCACTTCGCTTCCCGTCGCATGCGAGGTGTTGTCCTGCTGCCCCGAGCGACGGGGTTCCTCGGGCTTCTTTACCGAACCGGGCTGTGTGACGGCCGCGTGGCCCCGCGAGCTCTCAGGTGTCCTATCGCACGCGAGGCGCCGGTGCCGGCCTCGGTCCGGGTACCCGCGGGTGCCGGCCGCGAGCAGCGCTGGGCGGCGGGGCGGCCGAGCCAGAAAAGCCACCGGGGACGAGAAGGCGAGCGTGGGGCCGCACCCGCCCGGGTGGGCCCCGAGGCGTGCCGCGGGCGGCCGGGGGGCGTCCCCCGCCGCCGCTGCCGCCGCCGTCGCGTCGGCTCTCGGTGCCGCATCCCCGCCCGCTGCGGAGCGAGCCGCCCCGGCAGGGGCCTGGGTCCCGGGGTCGCGCCCGCCTCGTCGGGTCGCTGTC
>NW_027441518.1:87500-92500 GCF_964195595.1 Calonectris borealis | reverse complement strand
ACGCACGCACACGCACGCATGCCCCCACTCCCCATCGCCCACCGCGGGCAGGAAGACGGGGACAGGGTGGCCCTTGTATCAGACCCGCTTAAATCTCGAATCACCCCCCCGGTTCCCCACCTCCCCACACACCCCCCGGACGGGAGACGGCGGCAGCCCGGTCCAGCCGGACCCGGAGCACGGAGGGGCCGTCAGGTCTACCCGGCTCCGGGGCCGGCGGCGGCCGTCAGGTCTACCCGGCTCCGGGGCCGCCGGCGGCCGTCAGGTCTACCCGGCTCCGGGGCCGGCGGCGGCCGTCAGGTCTACCCGGCTCCGGGGCCGGCGGCGGCCGTCAGGTCTACCCGGCTCCGGGGCCGGCGGCGGCCGTCAGGTCTACCCGGCTCCGGGGCCGGCGGCGGCCGTCAGGTCTACCCGGCTCCGGGGCCGGCGGCGGCCGTCAGGTCTACCCGGCTCCGGGGCCGGCGGCGGCCGTCAGGTCTACCCGGCTCCGGGGCCGCCGGCGGCCGTCAGGTCTACGCGGCTCCGGGGCCGGCGGCGGCCGTCAGGTCTACCCGGCTCCGGGCCAGGCGGCGGCCGTCAGGTCTACCCGGCTCCGGGCCAGGCGGCGGCCGTCAGGTCTACCCGGCTCCGGGGCCGCCGGCGGCCGTCAGGTCTACCCGGCTCCGGGGCCGGCGGCGGCCGTCAGGTCTACCCGGCTCCGGGGCCGGCGGCGGCCGTCAGGTCTACCCGGCTCCGGGGCCGGCGGCGGCCGTCAGGTCTACCCGGCTCCGGGGCCGGCGGCGGCCGTCAGGTCTACCCGGCTCCGGGGCCGCCGGCGGCCGTCAGGTCTACCCGGCTCCGGGGCCGCCGGCGGCCGTCAGGTCTACCCGGCTCCGGGGCCGCCGGCGGCCGTCAGGTCTACCCGGCTCCGGGGCCGCCGGCGGCCGTCAGGTCTACCCGGCTCCGGGGCCGCCGGCGGCCGTCAGGTCTACCCGGCTCCGGGGCCGCCGGCGGCCGTCAGGTCTACCCGGCTCCGGGGCCGCCGGCGGCCGTCAGGTCTACCCGGCTCCGGGGCCGGCGGCGGCCGTCAGGTCTACCCGGCTCCGGGGCCGCCGGCGGCCGTCAGGTCTACCCGGCTCCGGGGCCGGCGGCGGCCGTCAGGTCTACCCGGCTCCGGGGCCGCCGGCGGCCGTCAGGTCTACCCGGCTCCGGGGCCGGCGGCGGCCGTCAGGTCTACCCGGCTCCGGGGCCGGCGGCGGCCGTCAGGTCTACCCGGCTCCGGGGCCGGCGGCGGCCGTCAGGTCTACCCGGCTCCGGGGCCGGCGGCGGCCGTCAGGTCTACCCGGCTCCGGGGCCGGCGGCGGCCGTCAGGTCTACCCGGCTCCGGGGCCGCCGGCGGCCGTCAGGTCTACCCGGCTCCGGGGCCGCCGGCGGCCGTCAGGTCTACCCGGCTCCGGGGCCGGCGGCGGCCGTCAGGTCTACCCGGCTCCGGGGCCGCCGGCGGCCGTCAGGTCTACCCGGCTCCGGGGCCGCCGGCGGCCGTCAGGTCTACCCGGCTCCGGGGCCGCCGGCGGCCGTCAGGTCTACCCGGCTCCGGGGCCGGCGGCGGCCGTCAGGTCTACCCGGCTCCGGGGCCGCCGGCGGCCGTCAGGTCTACCCGGCTCCGGGGCCGCCGGCGGCCGTCAGGTCTACCCGGCTCCGGGGCCGCCGGCGGCCGTCAGGTCTACCCGGCTCCGGGCCAGGCGGCGGCCGTCAGGTCTACCCGGCTCCGGGGCCGGCGGCGGCCGTCAGGTCTACCCGGCTCCGGGGCCGGCGGCGGCCGTCAGGTCTACCCGGCTCCGGGCCCGGCGGCGGCCGTCAGGTCTACCCGGCTCCGGGCCCGGCGGCGGCCGTCATGTCTACCCGGCTCCGGGCTCGGCGGCGGCCGTCAGGTCTACCCCTTTTCGGAGCCCGTGGGGCCGCCTGCGGTACCCGGCGACCGCGGGTTGTTGGTTGCGTAGCGTCCGGCGATAAGGGCGGCCAAGTCTACCCGGCTCCGGCGGGACTTGGTCGCCTTGCCGGGGCCGAGGGGTAGACGTGTTGTCCCCGCTGCTTCGTCGGAGCTGCCGAAGGGGTCGCTGTTTTTCGCTGCCTCCAGTTACGTCATCGTAAAAGTCGGCGTGGTTGGCGCGCCTCCCCGGTGCGCAGAGGCGCCGCTCTTGGAGCTTGCCGGCGGCGGGGACGTGCCGGTCCGTACTATAGGAGCGAGCCGTGACTCGTCTCCAGAGCAGCGCTCGTCAGCGGCTGCAAGGCCCGCGGTTCTGCCAGCAAAGTGGGGTGCTCGGCGGCCGTCGTGGCGGTTCCCTCGGTGGTCCGGCCCAGCTTCCAGTCTCTTCGGTCCGGCCATCTCCCAGCGCTTGCCCGACAAGCCAGCCCAGCGTGTCCGAGGGGTCGGGAGCTGCGGAGAGCCGGAGCCGGCGGCCGGCTCCGGCGGCCGTTGCCGACCGGCACGAGGCATAAGGCCGGATCCCGCAGGGCAGGGCAAAGACTCGAACGCACCCAGCCGGGGCCCAGTGATGGTGAAGGTCACTGCCGGAGGCAGACGGCCGGGGGGCGTCGAGCCTGCCGCGGCTTACTCCCGGCTCCAGAGGGCCCGGTTGGTGGGACGACCGAGGTTGGCGGCACCTCGTCCCTTTGTGCCAGCCTTAAGCTGGAGCCCGCGAAGCGGGCGGAGAGAGCGGCGGCCGGCTCCCGGCCAGCCGAACGCAGACGGCCGGGGGGTGCCGAGCCTGCCGCGGCTTCCCCCCCCCGGCCCCCCGAGGGCCCAACTGACGGCGCAGGCGGGGCGGCGGCGTCCCGTTTTCACCGGTGCGAGCCCTCCGCGGGCAGCTGGTGGTGTCAGGCGGGCCCGGTGACGGGACTGCGGCGTGCAGGCGAGGCGGCGGCGCCTCGTCCTCGTTTCCCCCGGGAGAAGCGGTTCCCCGCGGGGCAGGGCAAAGACCGGCGGCCGGTGGCGGTCGCCGGCACTCGAACGCTGGAAGGCCGGGGGAGCCGAGCCTCCCTCGGCCCCGGGGGGCCCGATGATGGCAAAGGCGGGTGCTGGCACCGTTCCGGGGCAGAGGTGCCCGCGAGTGCCCAGCCCACCAGGGCTGCCGCCGGCTGCCGAGGGCCGTGTGATGGAGACGGGCAAGGTGGCGGCGCCTTGTCCTTTTTCTCCGGCCTTAAGCTGGAGCCCGCGAAGCGGGCAGAAACACCGGCAGCCGAATGCAGACAGCCGGGGGGTCTCGAGTCGGCCGCGGCTTGCCCCGGCCCCCGAGGGCCCGGTGATGGTGCAGGCGGGGCGGCGGCGCCTCGTCCTCTTTTTTGCTGGCGCGAGTCCTGGTAGCAGGAGGGCTCGCTGGGAAGGTCTGCACTCGTACGGGCGAGGTGGCGGCGCCTCGCCCTTCCGAACTTCTCCAGCCCTAAGCTGGAGCCCGCGCAAGCGGGAAGAAAAGGGCGGCCGGTCCCTGCGGCCGGCAGCCGAAGGCAAGTGGCCGCGGGCGTCGAGCCTTGAGCGGCTTTTCCCGGCCCCCGTTACCCGGGGATGGCACGGGTGAGGCGCGGTGCCTCTTAGTCTTCTTCGGCCTTCTCCTCCCCCGGGGTAAGCGGTTCCCCGGGGCGCAGGGCAAAGACCGGTACCGGTGGCCGGCACTCGAACGCTGGAAGACCGGGGGAGTCGAGCCTGCCGCGGCTTTCCCTCGGTCCCGTTGACCTCGCTCAAGGGAATCGATGCGCGGAGCGGGTGGCCGGCGGCACCTCCCGCTCCCCCCCTTCAGTCGACCCAGACCCGCAGGCAGCGCCTGCAGAGGTGTTCCTGGGCGCGTCGGAGACGCTTCACGGCGGGCCGGCTCTGCCGGTGACCAGGCCGCCGTTGCGGCTCTCCGGAGACGCTGCCCCCTCGCTCGCACGCAGAGCCCCGCGTTCCGCCGCCCGCCCCGCCCGGGGCGGCGGCGAGCGCGCGCGGCCGTCGCTGTCCCAGGACCGTGGCCGTGGGGCCCGCGCTTCCTCTCCCGATCGAGGTGGCACCCAGGGCGCGTCGGAGACGCTTCACGGCGGGCCGGCTCTGCCGGTGACCAGGCCGCCGTTGCGGCTCTCCGCAGACGCTGCCCTCTCGCTCGCACGCAGAGCCCCGCGTTCTGCCGCCCGCCCCGCCCGGGGCGGCGGCGAGCGCGCGCGGCCGTCGCTGTCCCAGGACCGTGGCCGTGGGGCCCGTGCTTCCTTTCCGTCTCTCCTCTCCCCTTTCCCTTCCTGATCGATGAGGCCTTTCGGGTCGCGTCGGAGAGGGCCCCCGGCGGGCCGGCTCTTCCGTGCTCCCCGTAACAGGGAGCCACGGCGGTGTCCGGTGTTCAGGCCGGGCGGTCTCCTTTCCACTTCGCTTCCCGTCGCATGCGAGGTGTTGTCCTGCTGCCCCGAGCGACGGGGTTCCTCGGGCTTCTTTACCGAACCGGGCTGTGTGACGGCCGCGTGGCCCCGCGAGCTCTCAGGTGTCCTATCGCACGCGAGGCGCCGGTGCCGGCCTCGGTCCGGGTACCCGCGGGTGCCGGCCGCGAGCAGCGCTGGGCGGCGGGGCGGCCGAGCCAGAAAAGCCACCGGGGACGAGAAGGCGAGCGTGGGGCCGCACCCGCCCGGGTGGGCCCCGAGGCGTGCCGCGGGCGGCCGGGGGGCGTCCCCCGCCGCCGCTGCCGCCGCCGTCGCGTCGGCTCTCGGTGCCGCATCCCCGCCCGCTGCGGAGCGAGCCGCCCCGGCAGGGGCCTGGGTCCCGGGGTCGCGCCCGCCTCGTCGGGTCGCTGTCTCCTCTAGCACGTCCGGTGCTCCCGCGGCAGGGGAGCGAGTCCCTCTCCCCGCCTACCCGCCGATCGCCTGCGATCGGCGGCCGGGCCGGCCTCGGGGGCGGGTCAGCCCCAGCCGGCCGACGCCGCGCGGAGCGGGTGGCGCGGGTGCGCGCGCGCGCGCGGGTCCCCGTCTCGCGGGAGACGGGAGCGCGGCGGCGGCGCCCCGCGCGA
>NW_027441518.1:70000-75000 GCF_964195595.1 Calonectris borealis | reverse complement strand
TCGGTCACCGAATCGCTAGTCACTTGACCTTGACCTTAATTTACCCGGGGTCAGTTCTTGGTGCGCAGGGGATTGAGGAGTATTTGTACACGCGTCTTAACAAAGCAGGTCGAGCGTTATCGAGATTCTCCAATCGGCCCCGTTTTATTTTTCCGGGGGTATCGTCCACCTAGCCGTGCTAAAAGAAAATTAATTTTACCAGAATTTGATTGATTTCTTTTTCCCTACGGAAACCGATACGGACAATAACTCTTGTGTGACGCAGTGCTCGCTCTCCTGCATTAAAAGCCCTTTAAATCCCAGAAACGGGCGGGGGGTGGGGGAATTACGCCCACACGCACGCACACGCACGCATGCCCCCACTCCCCATCGCCCACCGCGGGCAGGAAGACGGGGACAGGGTGGCCCTTGTATCAGACCCGCTTAAATCTCGAATCACCCCCCCGGTTCCCCACCTCCCCACACACCCCCCGGACGGGAGACGGCGGCAGCCCGGTCCAGCCGGACCCGGAGCACGGAGGGGCCGTCAGGTCTACCCGGCTCCGGGGCCGGCGGCGGCCGTCAGGTCTACCCGGCTCCGGGGCCGCCGGCGGCCGTCAGGTCTACCCGGCTCCGGGGCCGCCGGCGGCCGTCAGGTCTACCCGGCTCCGGGGCCGGCGGCGGCCGTCAGGTCTACCCGGCTCCGGGGCCGGCGGCGGCCGTCAGGTCTACCCGGCTCCGGGGCCGGCGGCGGCCGTCAGGTCTACCCGGCTCCGGGGCCGGCGGCGGCCGTCAGGTCTACCCGGCTCCGGGGCCGCCGGCGGCCGTCAGGTCTACGCGGCTCCGGGGCCGGCGGCGGCCGTCAGGTCTACCCGGCTCCGGGCCAGGCGGCGGCCGTCAGGTCTACCCGGCTCCGGGCCAGGCGGCGGCCGTCAGGTCTACCCGGCTCCGGGGCCGCCGGCGGCCGTCAGGTCTACCCGGCTCCGGGGCCGGCGGCGGCCGTCAGGTCTACCCGGCTCCGGGGCCGGCGGCGGCCGTCAGGTCTACCCGGCTCCGGGGCCGGCGGCGGCCGTCAGGTCTACCCGGCTCCGGGGCCGGCGGCGGCCGTCAGGTCTACCCGGCTCCGGGGCCGCCGGCGGCCGTCAGGTCTACCCGGCTCCGGGGCCGCCGGCGGCCGTCAGGTCTACCCGGCTCCGGGGCCGCCGGCGGCCGTCAGGTCTACCCGGCTCCGGGGCCGCCGGCGGCCGTCAGGTCTACCCGGCTCCGGGGCCGCCGGCGGCCGTCAGGTCTACCCGGCTCCGGGGCCGCCGGCGGCCGTCAGGTCTACCCGGCTCCGGGGCCGCCGGCGGCCGTCAGGTCTACCCGGCTCCGGGGCCGGCGGCGGCCGTCAGGTCTACCCGGCTCCGGGGCCGCCGGCGGCCGTCAGGTCTACCCGGCTCCGGGGCCGGCGGCGGCCGTCAGGTCTACCCGGCTCCGGGGCCGCCGGCGGCCGTCAGGTCTACCCGGCTCCGGGGCCGGCGGCGGCCGTCAGGTCTACCCGGCTCCGGGGCCGGCGGCGGCCGTCAGGTCTACCCGGCTCCGGGGCCGCCGGCGGCCGTCAGGTCTACCCGGCTCCGGGGCCGGCGGCGGCCGTCAGGTCTACCCGGCTCCGGGGCCGGCGGCGGCCGTCAGGTCTACCCGGCTCCGGGGCCGGCGGCGGCCGTCAGGTCTACCCGGCTCCGGGGCCGCCGGCGGCCGTCAGGTCTACCCGGCTCCGGGGCCGGCGGCGGCCGTCAGGTCTACCCGGCTCCGGGGCCGCCGGCGGCCGTCAGGTCTACCCGGCTCCGGGGCCGCCGGCGGCCGTCAGGTCTACCCGGCTCCGGGGCCGCCGGCGGCCGTCAGGTCTACCCGGCTCCGGGGCCGGCGGCGGCCGTCAGGTCTACCCGGCTCCGGGGCCGCCGGCGGCCGTCAGGTCTACCCGGCTCCGGGGCCGCCGGCGGCCGTCAGGTCTACCCGGCTCCGGGGCCGCCGGCGGCCGTCAGGTCTACCCGGCTCCGGGCCAGGCGGCGGCCGTCAGGTCTACCCGGCTCCGGGGCCGGCGGCGGCCGTCAGGTCTACCCGGCTCCGGGGCCGGCGGCGGCCGTCAGGTCTACCCGGCTCCGGGCCCGGCGGCGGCCGTCAGGTCTACCCGGCTCCGGGCCCGGCGGCGGCCGTCATGTCTACCCGGCTCCGGGCTCGGCGGCGGCCGTCAGGTCTACCCCTTTTCGGAGCCCGTGGGGCCGCCTGCGGTACCCGGCGACCGCGGGTTGTTGGTTGCGTAGCGTCCGGCGATAAGGGCGGCCAAGTCTACCCGGCTCCGGCGGGACTTGGTCGCCTTGCCGGGGCCGAGGGGTAGACGTGTTGTCCCCGCTGCTTCGTCGGAGCTGCCGAAGGGGTCGCTGTTTTTCGCTGCCTCCAGTTACGTCATCGTAAAAGTCGGCGTGGTTGGCGCGCCTCCCCGGTGCGCAGAGGCGCCGCTCTTGGAGCTTGCCGGCGGCGGGGACGTGCCGGTCCGTACTATAGGAGCGAGCCGTGACTCGTCTCCAGAGCAGCGCTCGTCAGCGGCTGCAAGGCCCGCGGTTCTGCCAGCAAAGTGGGGTGCTCGGCGGCCGTCGTGGCGGTTCCCTCGGTGGTCCGGCCCAGCTTCCAGTCTCTTCGGTCCGGCCATCTCCCAGCGCTTGCCCGACAAGCCAGCCCAGCGTGTCCGAGGGGTCGGGAGCTGCGGAGAGCCGGAGCCGGCGGCCGGCTCCGGCGGCCGTTGCCGACCGGCACGAGGCATAAGGCCGGATCCCGCAGGGCAGGGCAAAGACTCGAACGCACCCAGCCGGGGCCCAGTGATGGTGAAGGTCACTGCCGGAGGCAGACGGCCGGGGGGCGTCGAGCCTGCCGCGGCTTACTCCCGGCTCCAGAGGGCCCGGTTGGTGGGACGACCGAGGTTGGCGGCACCTCGTCCCTTTGTGCCAGCCTTAAGCTGGAGCCCGCGAAGCGGGCGGAGAGAGCGGCGGCCGGCTCCCGGCCAGCCGAACGCAGACGGCCGGGGGGTGCCGAGCCTGCCGCGGCTTCCCCCCCCCGGCCCCCCGAGGGCCCAACTGACGGCGCAGGCGGGGCGGCGGCGTCCCGTTTTCACCGGTGCGAGCCCTCCGCGGGCAGCTGGTGGTGTCAGGCGGGCCCGGTGACGGGACTGCGGCGTGCAGGCGAGGCGGCGGCGCCTCGTCCTCGTTTCCCCCGGGAGAAGCGGTTCCCCGCGGGGCAGGGCAAAGACCGGCGGCCGGTGGCGGTCGCCGGCACTCGAACGCTGGAAGGCCGGGGGAGCCGAGCCTCCCTCGGCCCCGGGGGGCCCGATGATGGCAAAGGCGGGTGCTGGCACCGTTCCGGGGCAGAGGTGCCCGCGAGTGCCCAGCCCACCAGGGCTGCCGCCGGCTGCCGAGGGCCGTGTGATGGAGACGGGCAAGGTGGCGGCGCCTTGTCCTTTTTCTCCGGCCTTAAGCTGGAGCCCGCGAAGCGGGCAGAAACACCGGCAGCCGAATGCAGACAGCCGGGGGGTCTCGAGTCGGCCGCGGCTTGCCCCGGCCCCCGAGGGCCCGGTGATGGTGCAGGCGGGGCGGCGGCGCCTCGTCCTCTTTTTTGCTGGCGCGAGTCCTGGTAGCAGGAGGGCTCGCTGGGAAGGTCTGCACTCGTACGGGCGAGGTGGCGGCGCCTCGCCCTTCCGAACTTCTCCAGCCCTAAGCTGGAGCCCGCGCAAGCGGGAAGAAAAGGGCGGCCGGTCCCTGCGGCCGGCAGCCGAAGGCAAGTGGCCGCGGGCGTCGAGCCTTGAGCGGCTTTTCCCGGCCCCCGTTACCCGGGGATGGCACGGGTGAGGCGCGGTGCCTCTTAGTCTTCTTCGGCCTTCTCCTCCCCCGGGGTAAGCGGTTCCCCGGGGCGCAGGGCAAAGACCGGTACCGGTGGCCGGCACTCGAACGCTGGAAGACCGGGGGAGTCGAGCCTGCCGCGGCTTTCCCTCGGTCCCGTTGACCTCGCTCAAGGGAATCGATGCGCGGAGCGGGTGGCCGGCGGCACCTCCCGCTCCCCCCCTTCAGTCGACCCAGACCCGCAGGCAGCGCCTGCAGAGGTGTTCCTGGGCGCGTCGGAGACGCTTCACGGCGGGCCGGCTCTGCCGGTGACCAGGCCGCCGTTGCGGCTCTCCGGAGACGCTGCCCCCTCGCTCGCACGCAGAGCCCCGCGTTCCGCCGCCCGCCCCGCCCGGGGCGGCGGCGAGCGCGCGCGGCCGTCGCTGTCCCAGGACCGTGGCCGTGGGGCCCGCGCTTCCTCTCCCGATCGAGGTGGCACCCAGGGCGCGTCGGAGACGCTTCACGGCGGGCCGGCTCTGCCGGTGACCAGGCCGCCGTTGCGGCTCTCCGCAGACGCTGCCCTCTCGCTCGCACGCAGAGCCCCGCGTTCTGCCGCCCGCCCCGCCCGGGGCGGCGGCGAGCGCGCGCGGCCGTCGCTGTCCCAGGACCGTGGCCGTGGGGCCCGTGCTTCCTTTCCGTCTCTCCTCTCCCCTTTCCCTTCCTGATCGATGAGGCCTTTCGGGTCGCGTCGGAGAGGGCCCCCGGCGGGCCGGCTCTTCCGTGCTCCCCGTAACAGGGAGCCACGGCGGTGTCCGGTGTTCAGGCCGGGCGGTCTCCTTTCCACTTCGCTTCCCGTCGCATGCGAGGTGTTGTCCTGCTGCCCCGAGCGACGGGGTTCCTCGGGCTTCTTTACCGAACCGGGCTGTGTGACGGCCGCGTGGCCCCGCGAGCTCTCAGGTGTCCTATCGCACGCGAGGCGCCGGTGCCGGCCTCGGTCCGGGTACCCGCGGGTGCCGGCCGCGAGCAGCGCTGGGCGGCGGGGCGGCCGAGCCAGAAAAGCCACCGGGGACGAGAAGGCGAGCGTGGGGCCGCACCCGCCCGGGTGGGCCCCGAGGCGTGCCGCGGGCGGCCGGGGGGCGTCCCCCGCCGCCGCTGCCGCCGCCGTCGCGTCGGCTC
>NW_027441518.1:55000-57500 GCF_964195595.1 Calonectris borealis | reverse complement strand
TTTACCAGAATTTGATTGATTTCTTTTTCCCTACGGAAACCGATACGGACAATAACTCTTGTGTGACGCAGTGCTCGCTCTCCTGCATTAAAAGCCCTTTAAATCCCAGAAACGGGCGGGGGGTGGGGGAATTACGCCCACACGCACGCACACGCACGCATGCCCCCACTCCCCATCGCCCACCGCGGGCAGGAAGACGGGGACAGGGTGGCCCTTGTATCAGACCCGCTTAAATCTCGAATCACCCCCCCGGTTCCCCACCTCCCCACACACCCCCCGGACGGGAGACGGCGGCAGCCCGGTCCAGCCGGACCCGGAGCACGGAGGGGCCGTCAGGTCTACCCGGCTCCGGGGCCGGCGGCGGCCGTCAGGTCTACCCGGCTCCGGGGCCGCCGGCGGCCGTCAGGTCTACCCGGCTCCGGGGCCGCCGGCGGCCGTCAGGTCTACCCGGCTCCGGGGCCGGCGGCGGCCGTCAGGTCTACCCGGCTCCGGGGCCGGCGGCGGCCGTCAGGTCTACCCGGCTCCGGGGCCGGCGGCGGCCGTCAGGTCTACCCGGCTCCGGGGCCGGCGGCGGCCGTCAGGTCTACCCGGCTCCGGGGCCGGCGGCGGCCGTCAGGTCTACCCGGCTCCGGGGCCGCCGGCGGCCGTCAGGTCTACCCGGCTCCGGGGCCGCCGGCGGCCGTCAGGTCTACCCGGCTCCGGGGCCGCCGGCGGCCGTCAGGTCTACCCGGCTCCGGGCCAGGCGGCGGCCGTCAGGTCTACCCGGCTCCGGGCCAGGCGGCGGCCGTCAGGTCTACCCGGCTCCGGGGCCGCCGGCGGCCGTCAGGTCTACCCGGCTCCGGGGCCGGCGGCGGCCGTCAGGTCTACCCGGCTCCGGGGCCGGCGGCGGCCGTCAGGTCTACCCGGCTCCGGGGCCGCCGGCGGCCGTCAGGTCTACCCGGCTCCGGGGCCGCCGGCGGCCGTCAGGTCTACCCGGCTCCGGGGCCGCCGGCGGCCGTCAGGTCTACCCGGCTCCGGGGCCGCCGGCGGCCGTCAGGTCTACCCGGCTCCGGGGCCGGCGGCGGCCGTCAGGTCTACCCGGCTCCGGGGCCGGCGGCGGCCGTCAGGTCTACCCGGCTCCGGGGCCGCCGGCGGCCGTCAGGTCTACCCGGCTCCGGGGCCGGCGGCGGCCGTCAGGTCTACCCGGCTCCGGGGCCGCCGGCGGCCGTCAGGTCTACCCGGCTCCGGGGCCGGCGGCGGCCGTCAGGTCTACCCGGCTCCGGGGCCGCCGGCGGCCGTCAGGTCTACCCGGCTCCGGGGCCGCCGGCGGCCGTCAGGTCTACCCGGCTCCGGGGCCGCCGGCGGCCGTCAGGTCTACCCGGCTCCGGGGCCGGCGGCGGCCGTCAGGTCTACCCGGCTCCGGGGCCGCCGGCGGCCGTCAGGTCTACCCGGCTCCGGGGCCGCCGGCGGCCGTCAGGTCTACCCGGCTCCGGGGCCGCCGGCGGCCGTCAGGTCTACCCGGCTCCGGGCCAGGCGGCGGCCGTCAGGTCTACCCGGCTCCGGGGCCGGCGGCGGCCGTCAGGTCTACCCGGCTCCGGGGCCGCCGGCGGCCGTCAGGTCTACCCGGCTCCGGGCCCGGCGGCGGCCGTCAGGTCTACCCGGCTCCGGGCCCGGCGGCGGCCGTCATGTCTACCCGGCTCCGGGCTCGGCGGCGGCCGTCAGGTCTACCCCTTTTCGGAGCCCGTGGGGCCGCCTGCGGTACCCGGCGACCGCGGGTTGTTGGTTGCGTAGCGTCCGGCGATAAGGGCGGCCAAGTCTACCCGGCTCCGGCGGGACTTGGTCGCCTTGCCGGGGCCGAGGGGTAGACGTGTTGTCCCCGCTGCTTCGTCGGAGCTGCCGAAGGGGTCGCTGTTTTTCGCTGCCTCCAGTTACGTCATCGTAAAAGTCGGCGTGGTTGGCGCGCCTCCCCGGTGCGCAGAGGCGCCGCTCTTGGAGCTTGCCGGCGGCGGGGACGTGCCGGTCCGTACTATAGGAGCGAGCCGTGACTCGTCTCCAGAGCAGCGCTCGTCAGCGGCTGCAAGGCCCGCGGTTCTGCCAGCAAAGTGGGGTGCTCGGCGGCCGTCGTGGCGGTTCCCTCGGTGGTCCGGCCCAGCTTCCAGTCTCTTCGGTCCGGCCATCTCCCAGCGCTTGCCCGACAAGCCAGCCCAGCGTGTCCGAGGGGTCGGGAGCTGCGGAGAGCCGGAGCCGGCGGCCGGCTCCGGCGGCCGTTGCCGACCGGCACGAGGCATAAGGCCGGATCCCGCAGGGCAGGGCAAAGACTCGAACGCACCCAGCCGGGGCCCAGTGATGGTGAAGGTCACTGCCGGAGGCAGACGGCCGGGGGGCGTCGAGCCTGCCGCGGCTTACTCCCGGCTCCAGAGGGCCCGGTTGGTGGGACGACCGAGGTTGGCGGCACCTCGTCCCTTTGTGCCAGCCTTAAGCTGGAGCCCGCGAAGCGGGCGGAGAGAGCGGCGGCCGGCTC
>NW_027441518.1:47500-50000 GCF_964195595.1 Calonectris borealis | reverse complement strand
CGCGCGCGCGCGTCGCCCGGTCGGCGGGGACCGCCGCGTCCCCGCCGCTTCCCCCGCTTGTCGCCTCCGCTGGCGCCCGCCACCGGCCGGCGTCCGCCTCCGGGGACCGGCCCCCGTCCCCCGCCCCGCCTGACCCGACGGCGGCCCGCTGCCGCCGCCGCCGGGGAGGGGCGGGGGACGCGGCCCCCGGGGCGAAGAGGGCGCCCCCCCCGGTCTCGGAGCGCGGGCGGCAGCGCGCGAGAAGCGGGGGCTGCCGGCGCGGGGTGCGACGAGCCCCCGCCGGCCGAGCCCGCGCGGGCAGCCGGGAGGGAGCGGCGAGCGGCGACGACGGGGCGGCAGGCGCGAGCGTGCGAGAGCGCAAGAGGGCCTTCGGGGTCGGGGGGGGCGGCTCCCCCGACCCTCCCCGCACCGGGGCGGGCCGCTGCGGAGCGGCCCGCCCGGCCGGCCGGCCGCGCAGGGCGAGGCCTCCGGGCGTTCCGGGCGTGGCGCGCGGCGCCGGGCGGCGCCTTCGGCGGCGCCCCCCCGCCTCTCCCCTCCCCCACCCCCGCGGTGCGGGGGGGGGAGCTCGGGGCGGGGGGCTCCGCCGCCGACGCCGCCTTGGGCGGGCGAGGCCCTTGCCGGGTCGCGTCCCGCGCCGGCGGGCGGCCCGAGCCACGGCTCTCCTCCCGGGCGCAGCGCCGGGCTACTGAGGGAAACCCCGGGCCCCGGGCAGGAGGACGAGGCGGTGGCGGCGGACGTCGGGCGCGCCCCCGCGGGCGGACGCTCCCCCGAGGGCGGCAGCGGGGGAGGCACCCCCGCGGGGCCTGCAGGTCGTTTCCCTCACCCCAGGGCCAGGTACCTAGCGTCCGCGCCTCGGCGGCCCTCCCTCGGCGAGCGCCGGGGGTCGAAGGCCGCGGAGCCGGGCGGCGGTTTAAAGACGCGGGCGGCTCGATGCGACCCGCGGGGCGGCCGGGCGGTGGCGCCTCCAGGGGCGGGAGTCGCTCCCGCAGAGCCCCTGGCTGGGCGCCGCCCGTGCCCGTCGCGCGGGCAGCCGTGCCGGGGAGGGGTCCCGCTGCCCCCCCCTCTCCGCGGTCCGGTCTCGGCGGAGGAGACCGCGGCGCGGTCGGCCGCGGCCGGCCCGCCTGCCTCGAAACGGGTGGACCCCCCCCGGCGGGAGCGCGGGCTCTCCGCCGAGGGGGCGGCGAGCCCCCGCGGCGGGGGCTCGCCCGGCGGCCGCCGGGCCGCCGCGCCCCGCCCCGTCGCAGCGCTGCGGCGCGCTGCGCTCCGCTCCCTCCCCCTCGCCCCCCGGCGAGCGCTCGGCGGTCCCGCGCCGCCGGCCGCCGGCGAGGGCGGCACCCCGGCCGAGCGGCGGCGGCGCCGCTCGGCGTGTCGGCCGGCCGGAGGGCGCCCGCCGCCGGCCGCGGCTGTCCCGGCCCGGGCCCCGCCCGTCGCTTCCCCGCCGCCCTTCCCGGCCGCGCCGGGCGGGCGGGCGCGCGGGCGGGGGCGTCCCACTCCCGGTCTCCGCGTGGAAACGGGGAGAGCGGGCGCCGCCCCCGCCTTAGCGCCGTCCGCCTCGTCGCCTGGCGCGTGCCCGCGGAAGGGGGCCGAGGCGGGGGGCGGCGGCGGCGGCGGTTCCGGGCGGGCGGCCGCGCCGGCGCGGCGGCGGGCGCCGTCCGGCGGGCCGCGGGCGGCGTGCCGCGTCGCCGGCTCGGGCTCCGGCGGTCGCCGCCTCCGGCGCGGCCGGCGGCGGAGCCGCGGAGGCGCCGGCGGGGCGAGCCGCGGGAAGGGGAGCCGGCTGTCGTAGCGCGGCGCAGGTTGTGGGCGGAGGCGCGCGCGCGCGGGGGTCCGGCGGGGCGCCCCGCTGCTGCCGCCCGGCAGCAGCATCCGTTGTCCCGAGCGAGGCGGGCGGGCGGCGCGGCCGGGCGCGTCGCCGCCTCCGTGCGGAGGCCGGGCCGAGCCCGGGCGCCTGGGCCGCCTCCGAAACGCGCAAGGGGCGTCTGCCCGCTGTGGGTCGAGTCGGGAGCGCGGGCTCCCCGCCCTTGCCGTTCGGGGTTTTTTCCCGTTCCCTTTTTCCCTTCCGCTGGGTGTGCTCGTACGGTCAGGCGAGGCGAGGCCTCTCCGCCGCGGCCCGTGGCGCCGCGCCGCGGCCCCCTCCGCGCGGGCGGGGGGGGCGGGCCGGCGGGCGGGCGGGCGGTGGGCCGTCCTCCGAGAGGGGCCGCTGCTGGCGAGCGGTCCCGGCCCCCCCGCGCGCGCGGGGCGGTGCCGAAAGGCAGACAACTCTTAGCGGTGGATCACTCGGCTCGTGCGTCGATGAAGAACGCAGCTAGCTGCGAGAATTAATGTGAATTGCAGGACACATTGATCATCGACACTTCGAACGCACTTGCGGCCCCGGGTTCCTCCCGGGGCTACGCCTGTCTGAGCGTCGCTTGACGATCAATCGCCGGCTGGGCCGCCCCCCCTCCCCCCCCCTCCCCGGGGTGGGGAGGCGGCGGCCGCAGCGGCGCGGCTGGGGTGCCTC
>NW_027441518.1:35000-40000 GCF_964195595.1 Calonectris borealis | reverse complement strand
ATTGATTTCTTTTTCCCTACGGAAACCGATACGGACAATAACTCTTGTGTGACGCAGTGCTCGCTCTCCTGCATTAAAAGCCCTTTAAATCCCAGAAACGGGCGGGGGGTGGGGGAATTACGCCCACACGCACGCACACGCACGCATGCCCCCACTCCCCATCGCCCACCGCGGGCAGGAAGACGGGGACAGGGTGGCCCTTGTATCAGACCCGCTTAAATCTCGAATCACCCCCCCGGTTCCCCACCTCCCCACACACCCCCCGGACGGGAGACGGCGGCAGCCCGGTCCAGCCGGACCCGGAGCACGGAGGGGCCGTCAGGTCTACCCGGCTCCGGGGCCGGCGGCGGCCGTCAGGTCTACCCGGCTCCGGGGCCGCCGGCGGCCGTCAGGTCTACCCGGCTCCGGGGCCGCCGGCGGCCGTCAGGTCTACCCGGCTCCGGGGCCGGCGGCGGCCGTCAGGTCTACCCGGCTCCGGGGCCGGCGGCGGCCGTCAGGTCTACCCGGCTCCGGGGCCGGCGGCGGCCGTCAGGTCTACCCGGCTCCGGGGCCGGCGGCGGCCGTCAGGTCTACCCGGCTCCGGGGCCGCCGGCGGCCGTCAGGTCTACGCGGCTCCGGGGCCGGCGGCGGCCGTCAGGTCTACCCGGCTCCGGGCCAGGCGGCGGCCGTCAGGTCTACCCGGCTCCGGGCCAGGCGGCGGCCGTCAGGTCTACCCGGCTCCGGGGCCGCCGGCGGCCGTCAGGTCTACCCGGCTCCGGGGCCGGCGGCGGCCGTCAGGTCTACCCGGCTCCGGGGCCGGCGGCGGCCGTCAGGTCTACCCGGCTCCGGGGCCGGCGGCGGCCGTCAGGTCTACCCGGCTCCGGGGCCGGCGGCGGCCGTCAGGTCTACCCGGCTCCGGGGCCGCCGGCGGCCGTCAGGTCTACCCGGCTCCGGGGCCGCCGGCGGCCGTCAGGTCTACCCGGCTCCGGGGCCGCCGGCGGCCGTCAGGTCTACCCGGCTCCGGGGCCGCCGGCGGCCGTCAGGTCTACCCGGCTCCGGGGCCGCCGGCGGCCGTCAGGTCTACCCGGCTCCGGGGCCGCCGGCGGCCGTCAGGTCTACCCGGCTCCGGGGCCGCCGGCGGCCGTCAGGTCTACCCGGCTCCGGGGCCGGCGGCGGCCGTCAGGTCTACCCGGCTCCGGGGCCGCCGGCGGCCGTCAGGTCTACCCGGCTCCGGGGCCGGCGGCGGCCGTCAGGTCTACCCGGCTCCGGGGCCGCCGGCGGCCGTCAGGTCTACCCGGCTCCGGGGCCGGCGGCGGCCGTCAGGTCTACCCGGCTCCGGGGCCGGCGGCGGCCGTCAGGTCTACCCGGCTCCGGGGCCGCCGGCGGCCGTCAGGTCTACCCGGCTCCGGGGCCGGCGGCGGCCGTCAGGTCTACCCGGCTCCGGGGCCGGCGGCGGCCGTCAGGTCTACCCGGCTCCGGGGCCGGCGGCGGCCGTCAGGTCTACCCGGCTCCGGGGCCGCCGGCGGCCGTCAGGTCTACCCGGCTCCGGGGCCGGCGGCGGCCGTCAGGTCTACCCGGCTCCGGGGCCGGCGGCGGCCGTCAGGTCTACCCGGCTCCGGGGCCGCCGGCGGCCGTCAGGTCTACCCGGCTCCGGGGCCGCCGGCGGCCGTCAGGTCTACCCGGCTCCGGGGCCGGCGGCGGCCGTCAGGTCTACCCGGCTCCGGGGCCGCCGGCGGCCGTCAGGTCTACCCGGCTCCGGGGCCGCCGGCGGCCGTCAGGTCTACCCGGCTCCGGGGCCGCCGGCGGCCGTCAGGTCTACCCGGCTCCGGGCCAGGCGGCGGCCGTCAGGTCTACCCGGCTCCGGGGCCGGCGGCGGCCGTCAGGTCTACCCGGCTCCGGGGCCGGCGGCGGCCGTCAGGTCTACCCGGCTCCGGGCCCGGCGGCGGCCGTCAGGTCTACCCGGCTCCGGGCCCGGCGGCGGCCGTCATGTCTACCCGGCTCCGGGCTCGGCGGCGGCCGTCAGGTCTACCCCTTTTCGGAGCCCGTGGGGCCGCCTGCGGTACCCGGCGACCGCGGGTTGTTGGTTGCGTAGCGTCCGGCGATAAGGGCGGCCAAGTCTACCCGGCTCCGGCGGGACTTGGTCGCCTTGCCGGGGCCGAGGGGTAGACGTGTTGTCCCCGCTGCTTCGTCGGAGCTGCCGAAGGGGTCGCTGTTTTTCGCTGCCTCCAGTTACGTCATCGTAAAAGTCGGCGTGGTTGGCGCGCCTCCCCGGTGCGCAGAGGCGCCGCTCTTGGAGCTTGCCGGCGGCGGGGACGTGCCGGTCCGTACTATAGGAGCGAGCCGTGACTCGTCTCCAGAGCAGCGCTCGTCAGCGGCTGCAAGGCCCGCGGTTCTGCCAGCAAAGTGGGGTGCTCGGCGGCCGTCGTGGCGGTTCCCTCGGTGGTCCGGCCCAGCTTCCAGTCTCTTCGGTCCGGCCATCTCCCAGCGCTTGCCCGACAAGCCAGCCCAGCGTGTCCGAGGGGTCGGGAGCTGCGGAGAGCCGGAGCCGGCGGCCGGCTCCGGCGGCCGTTGCCGACCGGCACGAGGCATAAGGCCGGATCCCGCAGGGCAGGGCAAAGACTCGAACGCACCCAGCCGGGGCCCAGTGATGGTGAAGGTCACTGCCGGAGGCAGACGGCCGGGGGGCGTCGAGCCTGCCGCGGCTTACTCCCGGCTCCAGAGGGCCCGGTTGGTGGGACGACCGAGGTTGGCGGCACCTCGTCCCTTTGTGCCAGCCTTAAGCTGGAGCCCGCGAAGCGGGCGGAGAGAGCGGCGGCCGGCTCCCGGCCAGCCGAACGCAGACGGCCGGGGGGTGCCGAGCCTGCCGCGGCTTCCCCCCCCCGGCCCCCCGAGGGCCCAACTGACGGCGCAGGCGGGGCGGCGGCGTCCCGTTTTCACCGGTGCGAGCCCTCCGCGGGCAGCTGGTGGTGTCAGGCGGGCCCGGTGACGGGACTGCGGCGTGCAGGCGAGGCGGCGGCGCCTCGTCCTCGTTTCCCCCGGGAGAAGCGGTTCCCCGCGGGGCAGGGCAAAGACCGGCGGCCGGTGGCGGTCGCCGGCACTCGAACGCTGGAAGGCCGGGGGAGCCGAGCCTCCCTCGGCCCCGGGGGGCCCGATGATGGCAAAGGCGGGTGCTGGCACCGTTCCGGGGCAGAGGTGCCCGCGAGTGCCCAGCCCACCAGGGCTGCCGCCGGCTGCCGAGGGCCGTGTGATGGAGACGGGCAAGGTGGCGGCGCCTTGTCCTTTTTCTCCGGCCTTAAGCTGGAGCCCGCGAAGCGGGCAGAAACACCGGCAGCCGAATGCAGACAGCCGGGGGGTCTCGAGTCGGCCGCGGCTTGCCCCGGCCCCCGAGGGCCCGGTGATGGTGCAGGCGGGGCGGCGGCGCCTCGTCCTCTTTTTTGCTGGCGCGAGTCCTGGTAGCAGGAGGGCTCGCTGGGAAGGTCTGCACTCGTACGGGCGAGGTGGCGGCGCCTCGCCCTTCCGAACTTCTCCAGCCCTAAGCTGGAGCCCGCGCAAGCGGGAAGAAAAGGGCGGCCGGTCCCTGCGGCCGGCAGCCGAAGGCAAGTGGCCGCGGGCGTCGAGCCTTGAGCGGCTTTTCCCGGCCCCCGTTACCCGGGGATGGCACGGGTGAGGCGCGGTGCCTCTTAGTCTTCTTCGGCCTTCTCCTCCCCCGGGGTAAGCGGTTCCCCGGGGCGCAGGGCAAAGACCGGTACCGGTGGCCGGCACTCGAACGCTGGAAGACCGGGGGAGTCGAGCCTGCCGCGGCTTTCCCTCGGTCCCGTTGACCTCGCTCAAGGGAATCGATGCGCGGAGCGGGTGGCCGGCGGCACCTCCCGCTCCCCCCCTTCAGTCGACCCAGACCCGCAGGCAGCGCCTGCAGAGGTGTTCCTGGGCGCGTCGGAGACGCTTCACGGCGGGCCGGCTCTGCCGGTGACCAGGCCGCCGTTGCGGCTCTCCGGAGACGCTGCCCCCTCGCTCGCACGCAGAGCCCCGCGTTCCGCCGCCCGCCCCGCCCGGGGCGGCGGCGAGCGCGCGCGGCCGTCGCTGTCCCAGGACCGTGGCCGTGGGGCCCGCGCTTCCTCTCCCGATCGAGGTGGCACCCAGGGCGCGTCGGAGACGCTTCACGGCGGGCCGGCTCTGCCGGTGACCAGGCCGCCGTTGCGGCTCTCCGCAGACGCTGCCCTCTCGCTCGCACGCAGAGCCCCGCGTTCTGCCGCCCGCCCCGCCCGGGGCGGCGGCGAGCGCGCGCGGCCGTCGCTGTCCCAGGACCGTGGCCGTGGGGCCCGTGCTTCCTTTCCGTCTCTCCTCTCCCCTTTCCCTTCCTGATCGATGAGGCCTTTCGGGTCGCGTCGGAGAGGGCCCCCGGCGGGCCGGCTCTTCCGTGCTCCCCGTAACAGGGAGCCACGGCGGTGTCCGGTGTTCAGGCCGGGCGGTCTCCTTTCCACTTCGCTTCCCGTCGCATGCGAGGTGTTGTCCTGCTGCCCCGAGCGACGGGGTTCCTCGGGCTTCTTTACCGAACCGGGCTGTGTGACGGCCGCGTGGCCCCGCGAGCTCTCAGGTGTCCTATCGCACGCGAGGCGCCGGTGCCGGCCTCGGTCCGGGTACCCGCGGGTGCCGGCCGCGAGCAGCGCTGGGCGGCGGGGCGGCCGAGCCAGAAAAGCCACCGGGGACGAGAAGGCGAGCGTGGGGCCGCACCCGCCCGGGTGGGCCCCGAGGCGTGCCGCGGGCGGCCGGGGGGCGTCCCCCGCCGCCGCTGCCGCCGCCGTCGCGTCGGCTCTCGGTGCCGCATCCCCGCCCGCTGCGGAGCGAGCCGCCCCGGCAGGGGCCTGGGTCCCGGGGTCGCGCCCGCCTCGTCGGGTCGCTGTCTCCTCTAGCACGTCCGGTGCTCCCGCGGCAGGGGAGCGAGTCCCTCTCCCCGCCTACCCGCCGATCGCCTGCGATCGGCGGCCGGGCCGGCCTCGGGGGCGGGTCAGCCCCAGCCGGCC
>NW_027441518.1:17500-22500 GCF_964195595.1 Calonectris borealis | reverse complement strand
GCGGGCAGGAAGACGGGGACAGGGTGGCCCTTGTATCAGACCCGCTTAAATCTCGAATCACCCCCCCGGTTCCCCACCTCCCCACACACCCCCCGGACGGGAGACGGCGGCAGCCCGGTCCAGCCGGACCCGGAGCACGGAGGGGCCGTCAGGTCTACCCGGCTCCGGGGCCGGCGGCGGCCGTCAGGTCTACCCGGCTCCGGGGCCGGCGGCGGCCGTCAGGTCTACCCGGCTCCGGGGCCGCCGGCGGCCGTCAGGTCTACCCGGCTCCGGGGCCGGCGGCGGCCGTCAGGTCTACCCGGCTCCGGGGCCGGCGGCGGCCGTCAGGTCTACCCGGCTCCGGGGCCGGCGGCGGCCGTCAGGTCTACCCGGCTCCGGGGCCGGCGGCGGCCGTCAGGTCTACCCGGCTCCGGGGCCGGCGGCGGCCGTCAGGTCTACCCGGCTCCGGGGCCGCCGGCGGCCGTCAGGTCTACCCGGCTCCGGGGCCGCCGGCGGCCGTCAGGTCTACCCGGCTCCGGGGCCGCCGGCGGCCGTCAGGTCTACCCGGCTCCGGGCCAGGCGGCGGCCGTCAGGTCTACCCGGCTCCGGGCCAGGCGGCGGCCGTCAGGTCTACCCGGCTCCGGGGCCGCCGGCGGCCGTCAGGTCTACCCGGCTCCGGGGCCGGCGGCGGCCGTCAGGTCTACCCGGCTCCGGGGCCGGCGGCGGCCGTCAGGTCTACCCGGCTCCGGGGCCGGCGGCGGCCGTCAGGTCTACCCGGCTCCGGGGCCGGCGGCGGCCGTCAGGTCTACCCGGCTCCGGGGCCGCCGGCGGCCGTCAGGTCTACCCGGCTCCGGGGCCGCCGGCGGCCGTCAGGTCTACCCGGCTCCGGGGCCGGCGGCGGCCGTCAGGTCTACCCGGCTCCGGGGCCGCCGGCGGCCGTCAGGTCTACCCGGCTCCGGGGCCGCCGGCGGCCGTCAGGTCTACCCGGCTCCGGGGCCGCCGGCGGCCGTCAGGTCTACCCGGCTCCGGGGCCGCCGGCGGCCGTCAGGTCTACCCGGCTCCGGGGCCGGCGGCGGCCGTCAGGTCTACCCGGCTCCGGGGCCGGCGGCGGCCGTCAGGTCTACCCGGCTCCGGGGCCGGCGGCGGCCGTCAGGTCTACCCGGCTCCGGGGCCGCCGGCGGCCCTCAGGTCTACCCGGCTCCGGGGCCGGCGGCGGCCGTCAGGTCTACCCGGCTCCGGGGCCGGCGGCGGCCGTCAGGTCTACCCGGCTCCGGGGCCGGCGGCGGCCGTCAGGTCTACCCGGCTCCGGGGCCGGCGGCGGCCGTCAGGTCTACCCGGCTCCGGGGCCGGCGGCGGCCGTCAGGTCTACCCGGCTCCGGGGCCGCCGGCGGCCGTCAGGTCTACCCGGCTCCGGGGCCGGCGGCGGCCGTCAGGTCTACCCGGCTCCGGGGCCGGCGGCGGCCGTCAGGTCTACCCGGCTCCGGGGCCGCCGGCGGCCGTCAGGTCTACCCGGCTCCGGGGCCGCCGGCGGCCGTCAGGTCTACCCGGCTCCGGGGCCGGCGGCGGCCGTCAGGTCTACCCGGCTCCGGGGCCGGCGGCGGCCGTCAGGTCTACCCGGCTCCGGGGCCGCCGGCGGCCGTCAGGTCTACCCGGCTCCGGGGCCGCCGGCGGCCGTCAGGTCTACCCGGCTCCGGGGCCGGCGGCGGCCGTCAGGTCTACCCGGCTCCGGGCCAGGCGGCGGCCGTCAGGTCTACCCGGCTCCGGGGCCGGCGGCGGCCGTCAGGTCTACCCGGCTCCGGGGCCGGCGGCGGCCGTCAGGTCTACCCGGCTCCGGGCCCGGCGGCGGCCGTCAGGTCTACCCGGCTCCGGGCCCGGCGGCGGCCGTCATGTCTACCCGGCTCCGGGCTCGGCGGCGGCCGTCAGGTCTACCCCTTTTCGGAGCCCGTGGGGCCGCCTGCGGTACCCGGCGACCGCGGGTTGTTGGTTGCGTAGCGTCCGGCGATAAGGGCGGCCAAGTCTACCCGGCTCCGGCGGGACTTGGTCGCCTTGCCGGGGCCGAGGGGTAGACGTGTTGTCCCCGCTGCTTCGTCGGAGCTGCCGAAGGGGTCGCTGTTTTTCGCTGCCTCCAGTTACGTCATCGTAAAAGTCGGCGTGGTTGGCGCGCCTCCCCGGTGCGCAGAGGCGCCGCTCTTGGAGCTTGCCGGCGGCGGGGACGTGCCGGTCCGTACTATAGGAGCGAGCCGTGACTCGTCTCCAGAGCAGCGCTCGTCAGCGGCTGCAAGGCCCGCGGTTCTGCCAGCAAAGTGGGGTGCTCGGCGGCCGTCGTGGCGGTTCCCTCGGTGGTCCGGCCCAGCTTCCAGTCTCTTCGGTCCGGCCATCTCCCAGCGCTTGCCCGACAAGCCAGCCCAGCGTGTCCGAGGGGTCGGGAGCTGCGGAGAGCCGGAGCCGGCGGCCGGCTCCGGCGGCCGTTGCCGACCGGCACGAGGCATAAGGCCGGATCCCGCAGGGCAGGGCAAAGACTCGAACGCACCCAGCCGGGGCCCAGTGATGGTGAAGGTCACTGCCGGAGGCAGACGGCCGGGGGGCGTCGAGCCTGCCGCGGCTTACTCCCGGCTCCAGAGGGCCCGGTTGGTGGGACGACCGAGGTTGGCGGCACCTCGTCCCTTTGTGCCAGCCTTAAGCTGGAGCCCGCGAAGCGGGCGGAGAGAGCGGCGGCCGGCTCCCGGCCAGCCGAACGCAGACGGCCGGGGGGTGCCGAGCCTGCCGCGGCTTCCCCCCCCCGGCCCCCCGAGGGCCCAACTGACGGCGCAGGCGGGGCGGCGGCGTCCCGTTTTCACCGGTGCGAGCCCTCCGCGGGCAGCTGGTGGTGTCAGGCGGGCCCGGTGACGGGACTGCGGCGTGCAGGCGAGGCGGCGGCGCCTCGTCCTCGTTTCCCCCGGGAGAAGCGGTTCCCCGCGGGGCAGGGCAAAGACCGGCGGCCGGTGGCGGTCGCCGGCACTCGAACGCTGGAAGGCCGGGGGAGCCGAGCCTCCCTCGGCCCCGGGGGGCCCGATGATGGCAAAGGCGGGTGCTGGCACCGTTCCGGGGCAGAGGTGCCCGCGAGTGCCCAGCCCACCAGGGCTGCCGCCGGCTGCCGAGGGCCGTGTGATGGAGACGGGCAAGGTGGCGGCGCCTTGTCCTTTTTCTCCGGCCTTAAGCTGGAGCCCGCGAAGCGGGCAGAAACACCGGCAGCCGAATGCAGACAGCCGGGGGGTCTCGAGTCGGCCGCGGCTTGCCCCGGCCCCCGAGGGCCCGGTGATGGTGCAGGCGGGGCGGCGGCGCCTCGTCCTCTTTTTTGCTGGCGCGAGTCCTGGTAGCAGGAGGGCTCGCTGGGAAGGTCTGCACTCGTACGGGCGAGGTGGCGGCGCCTCGCCCTTCCGAACTTCTCCAGCCCTAAGCTGGAGCCCGCGCAAGCGGGAAGAAAAGGGCGGCCGGTCCCTGCGGCCGGCAGCCGAAGGCAAGTGGCCGCGGGCGTCGAGCCTTGAGCGGCTTTTCCCGGCCCCCGTTACCCGGGGATGGCACGGGTGAGGCGCGGTGCCTCTTAGTCTTCTTCGGCCTTCTCCTCCCCCGGGGTAAGCGGTTCCCCGGGGCGCAGGGCAAAGACCGGTACCGGTGGCCGGCACTCGAACGCTGGAAGACCGGGGGAGTCGAGCCTGCCGCGGCTTTCCCTCGGTCCCGTTGACCTCGCTCAAGGGAATCGATGCGCGGAGCGGGTGGCCGGCGGCACCTCCCGCTCCCCCCCTTCAGTCGACCCAGACCCGCAGGCAGCGCCTGCAGAGGTGTTCCTGGGCGCGTCGGAGACGCTTCACGGCGGGCCGGCTCTGCCGGTGACCAGGCCGCCGTTGCGGCTCTCCGGAGACGCTGCCCCCTCGCTCGCACGCAGAGCCCCGCGTTCCGCCGCCCGCCCCGCCCGGGGCGGCGGCGAGCGCGCGCGGCCGTCGCTGTCCCAGGACCGTGGCCGTGGGGCCCGCGCTTCCTCTCCCGATCGAGGTGGCACCCAGGGCGCGTCGGAGACGCTTCACGGCGGGCCGGCTCTGCCGGTGACCAGGCCGCCGTTGCGGCTCTCCGCAGACGCTGCCCTCTCGCTCGCACGCAGAGCCCCGCGTTCTGCCGCCCGCCCCGCCCGGGGCGGCGGCGAGCGCGCGCGGCCGTCGCTGTCCCAGGACCGTGGCCGTGGGGCCCGTGCTTCCTTTCCGTCTCTCCTCTCCCCTTTCCCTTCCTGATCGATGAGGCCTTTCGGGTCGCGTCGGAGAGGGCCCCCGGCGGGCCGGCTCTTCCGTGCTCCCCGTAACAGGGAGCCACGGCGGTGTCCGGTGTTCAGGCCGGGCGGTCTCCTTTCCACTTCGCTTCCCGTCGCATGCGAGGTGTTGTCCTGCTGCCCCGAGCGACGGGGTTCCTCGGGCTTCTTTACCGAACCGGGCTGTGTGACGGCCGCGTGGCCCCGCGAGCTCTCAGGTGTCCTATCGCACGCGAGGCGCCGGTGCCGGCCTCGGTCCGGGTACCCGCGGGTGCCGGCCGCGAGCAGCGCTGGGCGGCGGGGCGGCCGAGCCAGAAAAGCCACCGGGGACGAGAAGGCGAGCGTGGGGCCGCACCCGCCCGGGTGGGCCCCGAGGCGTGCCGCGGGCGGCCGGGGGGCGTCCCCCGCCGCCGCTGCCGCCGCCGTCGCGTCGGCTCTCGGTGCCGCATCCCCGCCCGCTGCGGAGCGAGCCGCCCCGGCAGGGGCCTGGGTCCCGGGGTCGCGCCCGCCTCGTCGGGTCGCTGTCTCCTCTAGCACGTCCGGTGCTCCCGCGGCAGGGGAGCGAGTCCCTCTCCCCGCCTACCCGCCGATCGCCTGCGATCGGTGGCCGGGCCGGCCTCGGGGGCGGGTCAGCCCCAGCCGGCCGACGCCGCGCGGAGCGGGTGGCGCGGGTGCGCGCGCGCGCGCGGGTCCCCGTCTCGCGGGAGACGGGAGCGCGGCGGCGGCGCCCCGCGCGAGAGCCGAA
>NW_027441518.1:0-5000 GCF_964195595.1 Calonectris borealis | reverse complement strand
GGACCCGGAGCACGGAGGGGCCGTCAGGTCTACCCGGCTCCGGGGCCGGCGGCGGCCGTCAGGTCTACCCGGCTCCGGGGCCGCCGGCGGCCGTCAGGTCTACCCGGCTCCGGGGCCGCCGGCGGCCGTCAGGTCTACCCGGCTCCGGGGCCGGCGGCGGCCGTCAGGTCTACCCGGCTCCGGGGCCGGCGGCGGCCGTCAGGTCTACCCGGCTCCGGGGCCGGCGGCGGCCGTCAGGTCTACCCGGCTCCGGGGCCGGCGGCGGCCGTCAGGTCTACCCGGCTCCGGGGCCGGCGGCGGCCGTCAGGTCTACCCGGCTCCGGGGCCGCCGGCGGCCGTCAGGTCTACCCGGCTCCGGGGCCGCCGGCGGCCGTCAGGTCTACCCGGCTCCGGGGCCGCCGGCGGCCGTCAGGTCTACCCGGCTCCGGGCCAGGCGGCGGCCGTCAGGTCTACCCGGCTCCGGGCCAGGCGGCGGCCGTCAGGTCTACCCGGCTCCGGGGCCGCCGGCGGCCGTCAGGTCTACCCGGCTCCGGGGCCGGCGGCGGCCGTCAGGTCTACCCGGCTCCGGGGCCGGCGGCGGCCGTCAGGTCTACCCGGCTCCGGGGCCGCCGGCGGCCGTCAGGTCTACCCGGCTCCGGGGCCGCCGGCGGCCGTCAGGTCTACCCGGCTCCGGGGCCGCCGGCGGCCGTCAGGTCTACCCGGCTCCGGGGCCGCCGGCGGCCGTCAGGTCTACCCGGCTCCGGGGCCGGCGGCGGCCGTCAGGTCTACCCGGCTCCGGGGCCGCCGGCGGCCGTCAGGTCTACCCGGCTCCGGGGCCGCCGGCGGCCGTCAGGTCTACCCGGCTCCGGGGCCGCCGGCGGCCGTCAGGTCTACCCGGCTCCGGGGCCGCCGGCGGCCGTCAGGTCTACCCGGCTCCGGGGCCGGCGGCGGCCGTCAGGTCTACCCGGCTCCGGGGCCGCCGGCGGCCGTCAGGTCTACCCGGCTCCGGGGCCGCCGGCGGCCGTCAGGTCTACCCGGCTCCGGGGCCGCCGGCGGCCGTCAGGTCTACCCGGCTCCGGGGCCGGCGGCGGCCGTCAGGTCTACCCGGCTCCGGGGCCGCCGGCGGCCGTCAGGTCTACCCGGCTCCGGGGCCGCCGGCGGCCGTCAGGTCTACCCGGCTCCGGGGCCGCCGGCGGCCGTCAGGTCTACCCGGCTCCGGGCCAGGCGGCGGCCGTCAGGTCTACCCGGCTCCGGGGCCGGCGGCGGCCGTCAGGTCTACCCGGCTCCGGGGCCGCCGGCGGCCGTCAGGTCTACCCGGCTCCGGGCCCGGCGGCGGCCGTCAGGTCTACCCGGCTCCGGGCCCGGCGGCGGCCGTCATGTCTACCCGGCTCCGGGCTCGGCGGCGGCCGTCAGGTCTACCCCTTTTCGGAGCCCGTGGGGCCGCCTGCGGTACCCGGCGACCGCGGGTTGTTGGTTGCGTAGCGTCCGGCGATAAGGGCGGCCAAGTCTACCCGGCTCCGGCGGGACTTGGTCGCCTTGCCGGGGCCGAGGGGTAGACGTGTTGTCCCCGCTGCTTCGTCGGAGCTGCCGAAGGGGTCGCTGTTTTTCGCTGCCTCCAGTTACGTCATCGTAAAAGTCGGCGTGGTTGGCGCGCCTCCCCGGTGCGCAGAGGCGCCGCTCTTGGAGCTTGCCGGCGGCGGGGACGTGCCGGTCCGTACTATAGGAGCGAGCCGTGACTCGTCTCCAGAGCAGCGCTCGTCAGCGGCTGCAAGGCCCGCGGTTCTGCCAGCAAAGTGGGGTGCTCGGCGGCCGTCGTGGCGGTTCCCTCGGTGGTCCGGCCCAGCTTCCAGTCTCTTCGGTCCGGCCATCTCCCAGCGCTTGCCCGACAAGCCAGCCCAGCGTGTCCGAGGGGTCGGGAGCTGCGGAGAGCCGGAGCCGGCGGCCGGCTCCGGCGGCCGTTGCCGACCGGCACGAGGCATAAGGCCGGATCCCGCAGGGCAGGGCAAAGACTCGAACGCACCCAGCCGGGGCCCAGTGATGGTGAAGGTCACTGCCGGAGGCAGACGGCCGGGGGGCGTCGAGCCTGCCGCGGCTTACTCCCGGCTCCAGAGGGCCCGGTTGGTGGGACGACCGAGGTTGGCGGCACCTCGTCCCTTTGTGCCAGCCTTAAGCTGGAGCCCGCGAAGCGGGCGGAGAGAGCGGCGGCCGGCTCCCGGCCAGCCGAACGCAGACGGCCGGGGGGTGCCGAGCCTGCCGCGGCTTCCCCCCCCCGGCCCCCCGAGGGCCCAACTGACGGCGCAGGCGGGGCGGCGGCGTCCCGTTTTCACCGGTGCGAGCCCTCCGCGGGCAGCTGGTGGTGTCAGGCGGGCCCGGTGACGGGACTGCGGCGTGCAGGCGAGGCGGCGGCGCCTCGTCCTCGTTTCCCCCGGGAGAAGCGGTTCCCCGCGGGGCAGGGCAAAGACCGGCGGCCGGTGGCGGTCGCCGGCACTCGAACGCTGGAAGGCCGGGGGAGCCGAGCCTCCCTCGGCCCCGGGGGGCCCGATGATGGCAAAGGCGGGTGCTGGCACCGTTCCGGGGCAGAGGTGCCCGCGAGTGCCCAGCCCACCAGGGCTGCCGCCGGCTGCCGAGGGCCGTGTGATGGAGACGGGCAAGGTGGCGGCGCCTTGTCCTTTTTCTCCGGCCTTAAGCTGGAGCCCGCGAAGCGGGCAGAAACACCGGCAGCCGAATGCAGACAGCCGGGGGGTCTCGAGTCGGCCGCGGCTTGCCCCGGCCCCCGAGGGCCCGGTGATGGTGCAGGCGGGGCGGCGGCGCCTCGTCCTCTTTTTTGCTGGCGCGAGTCCTGGTAGCAGGAGGGCTCGCTGGGAAGGTCTGCACTCGTACGGGCGAGGTGGCGGCGCCTCGCCCTTCCGAACTTCTCCAGCCCTAAGCTGGAGCCCGCGCAAGCGGGAAGAAAAGGGCGGCCGGTCCCTGCGGCCGGCAGCCGAAGGCAAGTGGCCGCGGGCGTCGAGCCTTGAGCGGCTTTTCCCGGCCCCCGTTACCCGGGGATGGCACGGGTGAGGCGCGGTGCCTCTTAGTCTTCTTCGGCCTTCTCCTCCCCCGGGGTAAGCGGTTCCCCGGGGCGCAGGGCAAAGACCGGTACCGGTGGCCGGCACTCGAACGCTGGAAGACCGGGGGAGTCGAGCCTGCCGCGGCTTTCCCTCGGTCCCGTTGACCTCGCTCAAGGGAATCGATGCGCGGAGCGGGTGGCCGGCGGCACCTCCCGCTCCCCCCCTTCAGTCGACCCAGACCCGCAGGCAGCGCCTGCAGAGGTGTTCCTGGGCGCGTCGGAGACGCTTCACGGCGGGCCGGCTCTGCCGGTGACCAGGCCGCCGTTGCGGCTCTCCGGAGACGCTGCCCCCTCGCTCGCACGCAGAGCCCCGCGTTCCGCCGCCCGCCCCGCCCGGGGCGGCGGCGAGCGCGCGCGGCCGTCGCTGTCCCAGGACCGTGGCCGTGGGGCCCGCGCTTCCTCTCCCGATCGAGGTGGCACCCAGGGCGCGTCGGAGACGCTTCACGGCGGGCCGGCTCTGCCGGTGACCAGGCCGCCGTTGCGGCTCTCCGCAGACGCTGCCCTCTCGCTCGCACGCAGAGCCCCGCGTTCTGCCGCCCGCCCCGCCCGGGGCGGCGGCGAGCGCGCGCGGCCGTCGCTGTCCCAGGACCGTGGCCGTGGGGCCCGTGCTTCCTTTCCGTCTCTCCTCTCCCCTTTCCCTTCCTGATCGATGAGGCCTTTCGGGTCGCGTCGGAGAGGGCCCCCGGCGGGCCGGCTCTTCCGTGCTCCCCGTAACAGGGAGCCACGGCGGTGTCCGGTGTTCAGGCCGGGCGGTCTCCTTTCCACTTCGCTTCCCGTCGCATGCGAGGTGTTGTCCTGCTGCCCCGAGCGACGGGGTTCCTCGGGCTTCTTTACCGAACCGGGCTGTGTGACGGCCGCGTGGCCCCGCGAGCTCTCAGGTGTCCTATCGCACGCGAGGCGCCGGTGCCGGCCTCGGTCCGGGTACCCGCGGGTGCCGGCCGCGAGCAGCGCTGGGCGGCGGGGCGGCCGAGCCAGAAAAGCCACCGGGGACGAGAAGGCGAGCGTGGGGCCGCACCCGCCCGGGTGGGCCCCGAGGCGTGCCGCGGGCGGCCGGGGGGCGTCCCCCGCCGCCGCTGCCGCCGCCGTCGCGTCGGCTCTCGGTGCCGCATCCCCGCCCGCTGCGGAGCGAGCCGCCCCGGCAGGGGCCTGGGTCCCGGGGTCGCGCCCGCCTCGTCGGGTCGCTGTCTCCTCTAGCACGTCCGGTGCTCCCGCGGCAGGGGAGCGAGTCCCTCTCCCCGCCTACCCGCCGATCGCCTGCGATCGGTGGCCGGGCCGGCCTCGGGGGCGGGTCAGCCCCAGCCGGCCGACGCCGCGCGGAGCGGGTGGCGCGGGTGCGCGCGCGCGCGCGGGTCCCCGTCTCGCGGGAGACGGGAGCGCGGCGGCGGCGCCCCGCGCGAGAGCCGAAAGCTGCACAGCGGTCCCGGCTCCTTGCCCGCGGCGGCGCGGGAAGGGCCGGCCGCCGGGGTCGGTCGGGCGCCGCCTCTCTGGGGATGAGCGCCGCCGGCCCTGCCCAGGCGCCGGGTTCGCGGTCGCCGCCGCCGGTGCCGTCGCTGCCATGCCGCCACCGTCGCGTCCGTGATGCCGCTCCCGCGGGCCGGAGCGGTGAAAGAGCCGGGGCGGTCAGGGTTGGCAGGGCGCGCCGGCGGGGCGGGCGTCCGCGCGTGCGCCGCGGGTGGCGGCTACCTGGTTGATCCTGCCAGTAGCATATGCTTGTCTCAAAGCTTAAGCCATGCATGTCTAAGTACACACGGGCGGTACAGTGAAACTGCGAATGGCTCATTAAATCAGTTATGGTTCCTTTGGTCGCTCCTCTCCCGCTCCTTGGATAACTGTGGTAATTCTAGAGCTAATACATGCCGACGAGCGCCGACCTCCGGGGACGCGTGCATTTATCAGACCAAAACCAACCCGGGCC